>NW_020272774.1:2008788-2031820 GCF_003268045.1 Sipha flava
ATATATATATATATATATATATATATATATATATATATATATGTCAATATTATATTTATATTGAAAAAAAAATATTTGTATTAGACTCGTTGCTCTGTTTCTATGACATATTATTTCACTCTGTATCTTCATGTCAATCGAATAATGTTTGGTGCATCATATTATTCCCATTAGTTCCTCTAATATAATATTTTTATTAATATTAATGTTCGTATTAGTAATATTATATATTAGATATTGTTCTGCTTTCAATAAATCATGTATTACATTTAATTTCAACCGATAGACAAGGTGTTATTTTGTTTAAAAATGTATCTAATGGTAGACAGTAAATCTTATTTGTCACTAGTTCACAGCACAATGGACATTTGTTAATTCCTCTGGTCTATGAATACATTGATAGCAAAACACGTGAGAACAGTTAAGAACTATTGGCTGCGGAAAAAAAAATAATATTTTATAAATCTGTAGTAGTTCGATGAATATAATTTAATGATCCTGTAATGTAAGTAGTTTATTTCAGTTGTATAATCAATATATTATTATTATACTTAAACCATAAGAAATATAAAAGCATTGCAGTGGGTAAAAACTAACTTAAAATTTGAGTTAGTTTTGTAATTATAAAAATTTAAATTTGAGCTATTAAAATTGTTAATACTCTTAAATTAATAATTAAAAAAGTATTTTATGATTTATTATTAATTATTAATTTTTTAAATTTAAAAACTGTAGGACACTAATAATTGCTATGAAGACTAAAAAATAATAAATAAAATATCACCTTGGTAACAATGTCAAAACAAATATTGCATCGTAGTTCTATTTCAATAGTTTTTATAAATAGGTTCATTTGATTTTGGACCATAGACTTATTTTTCCCGACGGTTTCATTAGCTAATATATGAATTAATATTAATTAAGTGTACAGCGCAAACAACTACCTCCTTGTAATATGTGAGCTGTTTCTATTAGCATGACGTCTGTGATTGTTTTTTCAATTAAACAAAAGTATAATTTTTAAACTAACGTAAATAAATATTCATAAACCGAATAAATACATCTTACCTATTGAACTACTTAAATGTTGAGGTTCATCTTCAGTATTGTTTTGCTGTCAATGGAAAATGTCATTAAAATAATATAATCAAAAAATTAGAAATATATGACCATTTCTACTTTTTAGACTCAATTCTACTAAATCAGGGAATTATGGACGTCTCAGTCTAGTTATTGGTGTGCTATTAGTTGGTGATCATATCAAAAGTAAAGTGAGAGTAAGTAAGTAAGTAGTAAGGGAAGTAAAATCTATTATAATAAAAGATGCATCTTCATCATCTACAGAACAAAAGTTGATAGTTAAATTAGTATTTTCAATACAAAACGAATTATAGGTACTTACATATATTGATACATATATTGGTTTTAAAAAATATATACATTTACATATATTGATGTATATATTTTTTAAAACCAATAGTAATTTTTTTTTAAATTATGAAAACTTCATAAGATTAAATTGTGTAAAAATGATTTGAAATAATATGAGTCAAGAAAAAGATATTCTGTATGGGGGATCAGTGGCGTATCCAGATTTTTTTTTTTTTGGGGGGGGGGGTTTATAAAAAATGTAACATTACATTTTTTTTGAATTTTATTTGTTTTTATTATAATCAATAGACAATATACATACATTAAACATTTTCGGGGGGCGGGGGTTTATAACCCCCTAACACCCCTGGATACGCTACTAGAGTGGATGTAAAAATATAAAAGCAGTAATCAGACCTAATCGAAGAACTGCTGGGAATAGTAGACGAAACGGTCTAGTTTTTGACGCACTTCCGGCCGGTAAATTCGCCGAGTTCATTCGAACCGAAGTCAATTCCATTCCGTTGATGGACGCAGAGAGATTATAAAAACGAATTATGGGTGTAAATCATTTATTTTTTTATACAACCAATAAATTTTGTGTTGACTAAAACAATGTAAGATTTGTAAGATTAACACTGGTAAAAATCAATGTGAATAAACTTTGTTAAGTGCAATGGTACTTTATATAGATAGTTACGAAAATTAAAAAATTAAGATGAATGCTAATGTTTATTAACTCTAGGAAGTGTTCGAGTGCCACGAAATACAACACCTATATTGTGGTTTATCGATTAAATTTTTTTTCTACAGTGACCATTTGTATGAAAGAGTATGTTAATATTTCATAGAGGCCGACGAAAGTCGCCCGTCATGCGAGTGGGCTTGGTGCGCAAAAGTGCACAGTGAAACTGTTATCATGATTTGTAATATATCTTATGTCCACTTCACGACGAATATCGTTGGACGTGATTCAATCAGATTTCATTGCTTTTATCGTTTATATCTGCTGCAATTGCGTAGACGAGCTGCGTGTTTGGACGGAAACGACAGGAGATATGACGGATATTATTATTTTTTTTTTTTTAATTTTAAAAATAAGTTGCTGTTAGACCAAATCGATAAATCGGTGAAAATGTTGGACGTCTAGTTCTCGGTGATCTCGGGTAATTTATTCGAACCGAAGTAAAGTCCATTCCAGTCATGTTTGCAAAAAGAGTCACTTCATCATCTATATAGATTAATGCATGTTAGTTAAATAAGAATTCCAATGCACAATGAATTATAGTTAATCAACATTTTCCCTTTTTTTTTTTAATCAATGTAGAAATATTTTTTAAAATCGTATAACAATATGATTAATCTGTATAAAAGTCATCGGGAATAATACATGTCAGGTGCAAAGACAATCTTTACCGGGTAATGTAAAAGTATTAGCCGGACCTAATTGGACAATAGGTGGAAAGACCGGTCGGTAAACTCGGTGACTGTATCGGAACCGAAGTTAGCTCCGATCCAGTAACGTGTGCGGATGGAGTGATTTCGTCATTTGCAAAACGAGAAATTATATCTAATTTAGAG
This sequence comes from Sipha flava, assembly GCF_003268045.1. Classification (NCBI taxonomy): domain Eukaryota; kingdom Metazoa; phylum Arthropoda; class Insecta; order Hemiptera; family Aphididae; genus Sipha; species Sipha flava. The sequence continues at coordinate 2,011,741 of NW_020272774.1, forward strand.
TTTTCGATACAAACTTATATTTTTTATAATTGTAAATGAAGAATTAAAATATGCGGTGTAAAATTAACGGGTAGCGTATGCCATGTAAAGAGAACACGTACATTGTGATGCGGTATTTACGATTTTGAGTAGGGCTGCCCAGGTCATGGAAGTTTCGGCAAATATTACCGAAAAGGCACGGTCCCTTCACACAATGCGCACAGATCGAACGCATGATTGGATCGTTGCGCATGCACTGTGGATAGTTAACGCAATAATGATGTGCATTCGGTGGATGTATTATAAGATCGTTGACGCGCACCGAGTGGACAGAGTTCTTTTTTTTTTCGTTTTTATACCAAAAATCAAAACTGACAATATGTATGAACGTAAGGTCATGAGGTGAAACGAAAATCAACAAAAACGTCAAACATATAGTCATTGGGTTACGGTTACTGTGGTTACCTATTTCTAAAATTTCCTTATACTGTATATACTGTTTATATTAAGCCGTGCATTATTAATGATTGTGGATCGGAAATGAATAAAAGCAAAAACCGTATGATATTCGCTACACACTTTTTATGTCCATACTACTGGTTTCATTTTCAATTATCTGACTAATCACAGAGCCGAAACACCGTACAGTAATCATATTAACGCTATATCGGTTTTTAATTTAACGGAGCGGACTTAATCTTTATTGCACTAAAACTTTTTAACTGTCATATAATAATAAAATAATAAGTATTCGAAGAAAACATCAATTTTTTTTAGAAAATATTTAACATGTATAAAAATTCCATGAAAATTGAGAAATATGCATAAAAAGTATATGAAAAATATTGTATTTTGCCTACATTATCGATGTGCTATTAGATTTAGATAAGCCCCGTATTTAATGAAAATTATTTTTTTATTTAATTTTTAATAAACCTAATCATAGTAAAATAAAAATATAATTTTACTATAATATGTAAGTATTAATAAATAATAATTAAATATCATAAAAAAAAAATTTGGGAGTGGTGGAAACCTTTTACACACCCACCACCGTAACTACGCTACTGCTTAGAATCTATAAACTGTTATCATAAATTTAAATAAATATGGTAATGTATAGTTGTATATATTGCTACATTCTAATCTTTGAATTTTTTTACTTAACTTAACTTTTTTAACTTTTTAACTTTTTTTAATTTAATGAAATACCACAACAGACCTGATACTTATACGTATGTATATTGCCGAAATTGCACTTCTGGTCTAATTAATTTTCTTGTATTAAATATTTATATTTAAATTTATATAATTTAATAGTTATATATTAATTATATAATTTAAATTTACATTTATTTTTAAATTCTTATATTAAATTTTACGTAATTTTACATCCATAATCTATAAAGCCATAAAAGTTTTTACAACTTAATAGATATTATCGTAGTTAGAGGTAAAGCTCATTGGGTGTTTAATACGGATATATTATAAATCAGCACTACAGAAAAATATCCAATGGTTACTCAGACATTATTGAATATTGCGAATAAAAACTTACGTGTTCGTCGTGCACTTTTCTTATCTTAGTAACGTCGGTATTGTTATGCTCATCATTCCATTGGATATATATACGACGCAAATGTTTGATTGATTCTATTGTTAACCCTTTCAATAATTCGATAGTATTGTTGTCCTATATTTGTCATAATATCAATATTTTAATGAATGTAAAAAGTCAAATATATAAAAAATTCATATCACTGAATCGAAAGAAAAAAAAAATTGTATTTGATGCAATATATAAATATAAAAATTAAACTATAATAATATGTATAAAATATATAACAAAAGCCGTATGAGTGGTTATGAAAATTAACGTTGAAGGAAAGAGAGGAAGACCAAAAAAAGAAATAGTTAGATACGATTGAGAATATGAGGGTTTTTGGTATGTGCGTATTGAAAGTAGATGATCGAGACGAGTAAAGTTTTAGGACAAGAGTGGCCAATCCCAAATAGTAAGGAGAGAGGCGAATAATAAGAAGATAAATATAAGAATATTTAATGGATGTTTTCAGTTAAAAAATATTTATCCAATTGAAAATTGTTACATTACTCGTATACATTTTAATTCTAAGACATCTAAATGTATATTTACTTTAGTACTTACGGTTATCATTGTCACAATATTTGACATTATGTAATTAATAGGGTTTGATGTATAATTATTTATTTTATTTGAATTCAGTATTCTGTAAAAGATGTACGTACTAAAAATGTAAGAAGTGTGACTGTAAATCAAAACAATAGCATCAAACCGTTTAATTTGATATGTATGTATATTTGTTTCCAAGGTAAATAAATATGCAAAAAAATAAAAACACCTGTATTATGTTATAAATTTTATTCCATATAATAATAATAATAATTAAAAAGAATTAAATCAATTATGAAATATACCGACATGTGAGGAGTGATTCTTTGGTCGTGTCTTCGTTAACAAAAATTGTAAATAATAATTTTACATCGATTTGCGTCGGTCTGGTATCTGATAACGATGTCAACGGACGAACGGCCGCGATAATCTATACAATATAATTTACATATAACATAATTAATTATTAAGGAAAATAATAATAATAACTGTATACTACAAATTAAAGTGGCAAATTAACACGTAAATTTAAAATAAATTCCGTAATTAAATGTAACGGTAGTAATAATAATAATAGCATTTGAAATATAACTAAATTACTACAAAAATTATTTCCCTTACGCTACCCTCTTTTCAAAGATAATCGATATCGGATTAAAAGTTTGATAACCCACCCTGGACAAGGGTAGGTGAATTGACAAGAGTCACTATTTCTTTTGTTGGTTTACAGGTTACTGGTACGATATCTTGTTAGTCTTGACTATTATAAACGTGCTCACCCTCTTGATTGACCAATACATTATCTGGATCTCTGGATCTTCTGGAAACTGTCGATTGCGATGTTGACTATTTTTCCTCTGATTTGCAAAGCTGTATTAACCCGAAAATTAAATAGGTTCTGGTTGATTGCATTCCTCCTTCTATAAGAAAGGGCTTTTAGGGCTACAAAGGTTTAAAAGCCGACCATTGCAACTAGATAGTCTTGTATTTTATATAAAATAGCACTTATTTGTTTTACAGCAGATGAGCCGTTCTTTTACGACTATTATAAGAGTAAAGAGAGGTGTAAATCAATCGACATAGACACAGTGTTCAGAGAGCTAATGATAAAAACTCCTCGACAATCGCGCAGAACATAAATAACTTAAAATGAAAACAAAACAATCGCACTTGGTAATAGTTCGTCACAAGAAGCTCCTTGGAGAGTCCCGGCGTTTAGGTGTATGATTGAATTATATGAACAAGTTTTTCCCCGTCAGTCAACAGTCTTGTCATTATTTATAACAATGTAATATATATTTGCTTACGATACTATCCGTGCAATACGGATTAAAACATAGTTTTGCCACTAAGGTTTAACTGAGTTGTCTAGAGAGAGGAGCGTGTTTGTCATCATGTGAAATAGTCAATTTCACTGTGTGACTATAACGTATTTATATATATTTTAATTTTTCTATGCGTCAGTTAGTTACAACGTGTAACTTCTGAACGATTTACGCACGCATTTTTGTACATTGACCAGAATTGCACGATGGAAGGTTTTTTACTAAGTTCTTTAATACGGATGGTTCTTATTCAAAAAAGGACCCTTGAATGATGAACCTTGTTTTATAAATATGATTTAATCGGTAATTATTAATTGTAGAAATATTTTTTTTTATAACAACATTTATTATCACTACATTCTAACATATTAACACTCTTTGACTACATATAAGAATAAATCTAAGTTAGTATGAAATAAATGTATAAATTTACTTGAATACTATATTATTTTATAATTTAATGTATGAGGGGAATGCAAAAAACAATAAAAGAAAATGAATTATTATGTAATTTATAATGTATTAATAATATAAAAATATAAACGCACTTAATCTTATAAATTATATTGAATTATTGACTCTTAAAATAAGCGAGCTACATTTACAAGGGCAAGAAATTAATAGAAGTTCATTTTACATTTTCACTAGATATTTTCCTTTTTCTCTAGTAATTGCGCGTTAATAATTTGTGTACTATTACAAAAAATGTGTTAGTAGTTTAATTGGAAATATTGATTTATACATTTTGGATAGTTATAATTGGGTGATGTTATTTTTTTTTATCGATCATTTTGTTTCGCATGCAATAACCGTACCTGAATTTCTGTAAAAAATAAAAAAAAATTGTATATAATAATACTGTCGCCGTCGGTGATATTGTTCATGTCGTGTTCAAAGTTTTCACGTATGCTTATCGTCTGATCGGAAACCTGCCTTGGACGGGGTTAACAAATTGAATTGTCAGGAAAAGAAAAAAAAAAATTCCATCGCGGCAAGGACATCGATATCTTATATAATTATACATACCAAGTACCTACTCCCGTATGAAATATATATTATATTTATAATTGGTCATTGTCCTCGGTGTTTTGTTTTTATTTTTTTTTATTTGTCTTCAGCATTTCAAATCGTTTGTAATTAGTAATAGAAGTCGCTATCTGAAGACGATGCGATTCGATCGTCCGAATAAATAAATAACATAGATCTCAAACACGGTCGATCGTTTGTTAACCAGACGGCTAGGAGCGAGAATGGTTTTCGTTTACGAGTTCAATTAAAACGATTTTTTTTTTTTTAATCCACTATATGCATTGGGTTAGTTTCGAATGTTTGGAATTCTTCGATTGGAGTCTATGGTGAATTTCATTTTATGAAACATCGGTGACGTATATTTTGTAAAAAAAAATTATATTATGTTTGTAAAATAATGGATACAGTCAGCGTTAAATGATACGATAAATGATTTATCATATGCCTTGTTGTTATCATAAATCTACTTTAAGACATATTTCGGTAAAAGTAAACACCATTAATTGGAATCTGATTGTACCCAATACTACCGATTATAACACATTGTTATATAGCGTATATTTTAGTGTCAACACGTAAAAATTATCGTATTAGGATTTGGTTTAACACAATATCATTTCATTAACTCTACGATTCTGATTACGTGTTGAATTAAAATCACTGCCTAACTATTAATCATATTTAATTGAAAATTTTAATTGTTTTTTAGAGTTTGAATGGGAGAATGGTAAAAGAGTATCATCGTCACTTCTCATCGTATCCTTGGTGGATGTTAAAACGCAATACGGCTATGTGCGGGCTTTCTAGCAGGAAGTAACGACGTTGGCGGGAAATATGGTTTTAGAAGGTAAGTTCGGATAAAAAAATATAAGAATTACTGAAAACTGAAAAACTATAACTAAAACCATTGATTATAGAATATAATATTTTATAATTTATTCTATAACCAATACTAATACCAAAACTAAAAAAAAAAACTAACCCAACACAAGTTTAAACTATTGACAGGACTTAATATTTTACTTTTTTTTTAGTAAATAAATTTAACTTATTTATTATTTAGTATAATATAGTTTAACAGGATTTCTTTTAAAAAATAATTGTGTTGTTTATTCATTCTGAGTATAATAAAACATGCCAATCATAAATTATTTCATTTTAATAGTTTTAATATAATAGAGCTACTTGAATGATCATCCTTGTGCATAATTCCCCTTTATTTTTCTATTCAGTTAATATATTCAGGTTAGTATGTCATTATTATAATTAAGGTAAAATATCTTTAATTGTATAATTACTATAACTCAATCATAACTTTAAATTTAAACCAACAAATAGATCAAGGGAGAGTAATACAACTTCTATATTATGGAATTAATTTTCATAATATTTGAAAAGTTGCGAAGATACTTTCAGTCCATTATTGTTTTTGTTATATTTATTTGTAAATAAAAAACTGTAATAAACTATACAGTCATTAATAGGAATGCGATTCAAATACCAGTTAATTAAAGTGGTATTCATAAGGGAACTATTTTTCTTTAAATTAAGTGTAGTATACACTATTAGTAGTATACAATATTGTAGTCCAGTGCCTTTGAACATTTTGTTGTCTATACATCATTCGTTATGGCTTGTTTCAAACTTTTTTTTGATTTTTATAGTTCTGTGATTTCAACTCTGTGTACATCGCAATACACTACCTTGTGATAATAACATTAGAAATTGATAGCATTATAAACGGTTTACGTTTCTAATTTAACTGATTGAGAATATTCAACAACAATAATGACAACTATTTAAATTTAATACTTGCCTATCTTTTATAAATGACAATTGAAATCATCGATGAACTTAAAGTAATACAGTGAGAACGGATAGCAACGCACGGTCTTATGATGGTTTAAGTAAAGATTTGTTTTCGTTATGTAAGACCATCGGAACCGTAATAATATGTCATCCTGTACATCTAACTGGAGAATTAGCATTTTAAAAGAACCGTATAGTACAGTACTATTGTGCCTGAGCACGCGCTGTAAACACACATGCAATTCACATTCCTCTTCGTCAACTGCCACTACCGATGCTTTCTTTTCCTGTGACCGTTTGCCGCCGTACGATTGGTGTTTTCACAATGACGAGAGAGAGAGAGTAATAGACGGAGTGAGAAAGAGTTGGTGACGGGGACGGCGATGTGAGGCTCGGTACTAAGAGTCAAAACAAATCGTCGTGCCCGCCGGTCCCGAGTTTCAATGGACGGCGGTGGTAGCTTACAAAAACATTTATTTTTATTTCTATTCCCATTTAAATGTCGAAATATTTTCTATTCACATAATATTATTATGTGTATATTATAATAAGTAATAACGAATACCGAGGACTCATCGTGACGCTCGCGTAGAAGGTAGAAAAAATAAAAATAAAAAATAAGTAGGCACACACGCGTGCGCGTTCATACACACTTTTGACACGTCATCTCTCTGACAAGATGCGTATATTTTTCCTTTCCTCGATATATGTACCTTTTCTGGTTCTTTTTATTTTTTATTTTAAAAATATTGTACCAACATATTCGATATTATTTGCTAGGTATCGGATAGTTTTTAGCATACCTTACAATACAAATTTAATAGAATCTATTTCTTTGTATTATGACTTACTAGGTTTAAGCCCCAACAGTGTCATCTAAAAATTAAATCAATACACTTATTTTTATTACAATATAAGATTGGTACGTATTGATTAATACGTTTTATTGATTTGTATTTTTATTTATTTTTTGTGATAAATGGTTTTCATAAATTATCATTCATTTTTTAATTGAAATATTGTTTCTTTTTGAAATTTCAATAGCATAACTGTATTTAAGTAGTAGAACTTAACGAAATTAAACTTTTTAAAAGTACATTTTATCATCATTAAAAATACTAATGATAATCTCGTAATAACTTTTTTAGGTTTTAACAAAATTTTTACTTAGGACCTCAAAATGAACGAACATTCGAAATTAAAAGAATCAAGGCAATTTATTTTTATGTACGACCGATTATGAGTTCCACTTGTTAATTGTTTTACGTTATATTTGTAAAAATAACATTTATAATTTTAAAACTGGAGTTTTTTCTGATTATACAAAAATATAATTTAGAATGCAGAACAACTTCATTATTAGTGAAATATTTTGTAGTGGGTATTATTTAATATTCAAGAATTGTGAACGAAAAAAGAATGAATGAATGAATGGGAGAATGAATGGAGGAAAAAATTAATGAATGAATGCGTGTGTATTAAGTAATAACGATTAAAATTTGTATTGTAATATTATGATCAAATTTTAGGAGGGACTTATGACGTTCTAGCAATTAATGTTTATTCCTGGTTACCTTGAGTTAAGTTAATATATTTGAGTAGGTGTTATACTAGTACCTGCAGTGTTTAATTCAAATAACAAAATGGAACAAGGCGACGACGATAACTATTAACCGGATGACGTAAAAACGTTCTTGCTCAACTTCCGTCGATCGATATTAACGCGTTTATTTATATGCATGTATAAATAAAAAAAGTAAACGTACAATTCCTGCCTTTTAGGTTTTGCAATTTGTCGTTCATAATTCTATACTTATCCAATCTGGATATTTTAAATCTAATTAATGTATTTTTACATCAATTGTTTTATTTGTGAGTATATTAGTATAATCTTTTCAGTTAAACCATTAGAAATTTTACTTGAATTGAATTTTATCTTTTATACGGTTTACTAGACGAAAAATCGAACTATACTCGTTAGAACTATTTTAAATGTATCCGACGAAATACTATCTGTCAATAAAGTCTTTAGAATGTATACATGATACATACACAATTCATAATATTTACGTTTTCGAAATTTAAAACGTATTTATCGAAATATTTTAATAACAATATTTAATTTTTTAATAATGGACTTGGACATTTAGTTATTGTAATTTTTAAAGATTAGACGAGTTCAAATAAAAAACAACCAGATCGCGTTTCATTTAAACTAAATTCGATGTTTTAAATCAGCGACTCTCGAACTATGCTCCACGGTGATCCTTAGGGTTCCGTGGGCATATCTGAATTAATTAAATTCAAATATTATTATATTTCCAAGTTATGGTGGAAAAACATTAGTACGATTATTTGAATCGCGCAATGTACGTTTTCTATTCAACCATTTAATTTAAAATCGGACTTTATTACGTGGCTGATATTTTCACAGATTTAAATCGAGTAACTCTATCAATATATGGTAAAATGGTTTTCACAGCAAATCACACAATCAAAGCTTTTAAGAAAAAAAATATAATTTTGGACCGTGCGTTTGAAATACAACGTCGAATCGATAGTTTTACCCGGTCAAAAGAATATTCAGAATCGATTAACGATATTATTAATTGATTTGATGACATATTATTGCATCGTTTTTCGTGTACCTTTGACGGTGCTCTCAAACGGACGTCGCTGATTTTCGAGATTTCGTAAATATTTTTAGGAACACAAGGCCAAGAAACGTTCGAGAACCACCGTTTCAAACCTTTAGATAATACGCGCGGATCTCTCGGTAAAGCATTTGATCTCGATTTCAGCGTCTCGATCTATTCGTATCTTTCTCCGAAACCGATTAGGCGTTATTATTAGGCGTTCGTAAAACGTAGAAACCGAAAACAACCCATCAGGTCGCAGTCGATACGATCTGACCTAACGTCCGAAAAGTGTTTTCGTCGTCCGCCCGTCCCGTAGTAGTCATCCGTCCGGTGCCGTCACACGTTCTCCACCGGGTCCGTTTCCTGCGGAAATTCCGCGAACCGCAACGCGGTGATGACGGCAAAAAAAAAATAGGCGAAAAACGGTTCGCGCGGCCGACCACGGTTTCATTGACGGGCGAACGGCGGCCGGCCTTGGGCCACGCGGCGGGTGGGCGGACCGCTGTCCGTCGTCCCACGTTTTCGCGATTTCGCCTCGGCCGGCTTCGTACCGCGATCGCCGGAAGTCGGTTCGCGTAACCGGTAACCGCTTACCGCCGCCGACGGCCGTGTTGCCGTACCGCGGCGGCTGTCCGATTTTTCGTCGGTTTTTCGAGTCGTTCGCGCCCAATGCCCCGGCGTCGTGCCGTTCATGACGACGCCGTTCTCCGGAAACGCTGTCGCGCCCACACGCGTCGCCGCCGCCGCCGCCGCCGCGCCCACGATGACCTACTCTACGCGCGTGTTACCAACGTATCGACGTAACGTACCGCCGGCGAACGGCTGCCGTTGCGCCGGCTCAGACTCGCTTTCGACCGATTCGTTCGTCCGTTTTTGAGACCGGATGCCGGAAGACGCGGTCGGTGATGGTGCTCTTATCGGATAGCCGACTCGTTTTGCCGACGTGCCGATTGACACGTGCCGGGGAACGTCGATACAGTCCAAAAGTACTTGGTGTTCCGTTCACGTCTCGTTTTTCCGATTCGCATTCGCGACTTCACGAAGTACGTGCTCACGTGTTTTGCCGATGTACAGACTTCGGGACGAGCTGAGGACTGGAGCTGAGGTCTAGACTGTGGTACGGGTTGTTACCCTCCCTCCACCCGAACGACACCGCCGATATAGACGTAGCCGGACTTTGTGTTCGGGGCGTGCAAGAAAATTACGGTATTCGTGTACAAAAGTGAAATTATAGAAAATGACAGCGGTTTCAAAAAAAAAAAAAAAATAAAAAATAAAAAATAGAACACCTGTTGATTTTGTAGACGTTCAGGGTATGCATACCTTACAGCCCTCCATGTCTACGCCTATGGCGACAATGCAGTGTTAGCGTCCCCTGACCAAGAACCGCTCCCCCCTATGATTCCGGTCAGTGGTCACCATTAGCGTGTATGACACGACTAGAGATGGATGCTCAGTAAATTTACCAGGTAAACTTTACCGGTAACGTAAATTTACGTAAATTTTACCGATATTTTTTTTTTACCGTTCTAAAAATCGAAAGACCGTTTATTTGAAATATGCTAACTAGTAACGTTTCTATGAAATTATCCGTGGTCGATACGTCAATATATTACGAGAACCTTACCACCAACTGTAGTGTAATGGATGCAAGGACATGGTGAAACGGAATCTGCTCTAATTCAAAATTCTTTGCAGTCGCCTCAGCTATAATTTCCTTACCGGTATCTTCAGCTACTACTGAAATATCCTTTAGTGTTTACTCCCATATTCACAATAAAAAAAAGAAACCGATTAACCAACACTAATACCTCGAAACTACTTTTTATTTTAGCTAATACGAATAATATTAATTTCTTAAATCCAGATAAAAGTAATAATAAAATAACACCATCAACTTCTACCAGTTCTAGCAGTTTAGTATCAAAGAACTATGTTCAGTCAATAAATAAGTTAGCAACAGATAAATATCTGGAAAATATTGACGAGAATGTAAAAGTAGATGATAGTGAAGACACAAAAGAAGATAATTATGATACAGAAGATTTAGTTAAATCTGATAATTTATCAGAGGAACATAATATTATAAGCGATGATAAATTTTATGAAGCACACTTTAAATAGGTTTATAAATATAATTGTTATTAAATAAAATGTAAATTAAGGTATTTCAGTATCTGTAAAGTAATAAAGCTAATTATAAATATATTTATAATAAGTTAATTTTTGTTATTTTTCCTTAGTTCAAATAATTTCAAATTTGCATAATTTATTCATCATACTACTCATATTTATACATATTTAAATATAATACTTGAGGTTAGATGTGGACAAATATCCAGTGGTAGTATTGGTTAACCGAGTTATAAACATATTATTATGGTCATAATAAATAATAATAATTTTTTTTACGGTAAAATTCACATCACTAGACACGACAAAACGAACGCGAAACATTGTGACGTGTACGATGGGTTGCTGCATACACATTTCGGTCGAGAAAATATAACCGTGGTTTTCTTAATTTTCCGAAGCCTACTAAAGTATGTAACTCTTAAATCAAACTTTATCGTATCGGACTACTTCTATTCTAGTCCTTCATTTTCCATCATATCCTCTTCTCCGTCCTTTCGTTTGTGTTCGATATTTTTCCTTTTTCAACTCTGTTCCAGATTATTTTTTTTCTCATATCGACCTTCTTAGTTTAACCGCTCATTATAGAAACCCGTTAAGTTCAGAACTCATAAGAAACTAATAATAAAATCCCCATAAGTTATGTCACATGTGGAGTTAATGTTCTAAACAAAAAACGATGTACCTACTAATAAAATACAAGAAAATTAAAAATATTTGTTTCAAAATGTCTGTGTCTTATGGGTTTTCTGTAACAATCGATTCAATTTTTATTTAATCACCAACATTATACTCATCATTAATTATTCTATTACCGTCGACTTTATAATACGAACCTATATTGTAAATAATTATTAAGTTATAATAACTAAGATGAATCCTATATAATTAACAATTTATGATAAAGTTGCTATATCAGAGTTATTTACTCGTCGTCACCGTACAGCTTTTGTATTATACAACAAACGACCTTCGAAATATACCAGTATTATGTGAATACTTAGTTTCATATTATATATACCTCTCATCGGTATCATCACGTGTACTTGTCGATGAGCTAGATTAATGGTGAGTGGTAAAATATTATTTATTTAAATTTATTCATTATTCATTATTATGTGTTCGAAAATATATTACTAGTAAAATGTTGTTATGTATGATTGAAAAATAGCAAAACATAATTGTTTGAAATATTTTCACCTAATTAATACAATTTTTTTTTTTTTTTTTATTAATGAGATTTTAACGTTAAATTATGATATCTCGACAATTATGTACATGAATTTGAAATAAATTAAGGTTGGTAAAGCTCACACTCTTAAATTCGGAGACCTGATTGCAGGATAAAATTTAGTGTATTTTTGATTATATTGGTATTGTCGGTTGAAAGAGCATCAATAAGGGAAAAATTAATACCAGAGATGAAAAAGAGAATCTTTAGCTGAGATCTTTGGATAGATAGAGATTGACAATTAATGAGTAGGTGATGGAAATCACAGTATTCTCCACCACAGTTGGGTAGAGGACAACACGCACTACTGTTGAGTCCCAATTTAAATGAGTGGTGTGGTAATAGTCTATGGCCCAATTAAATACAATGGATATTGATATTGAATATGTTATTATGATTGAATTGGTTAATAGTATCTAGATATATGTACGTTCGAGTTAGACTTTATATACCCGTATTATGGAGTTACAATCATTTTTTTCAATAATATATAAGTATAAAATTATAGATAACGATGAATTAGTAAACAAGCTCAAATATGTGCACCAATGACCCATAGACAACATTTTAGGGGTTGATATTAAAATATTTTTCAAAATGAATGCCACATTAATTCAATTTACCATTTACCATGGTTATATTCATTAAATTATAAATAATTATTATTTTATCAGGGAGGAAAGTTCTCTGTTCTGCCTCCTTCCCAATGGGAGCACATGAGCATAAAAGAGTTGTTAAATTTATTAATAATAATTACGGTCTCAAAAACTTTTTTCATTCTGAACAAATACTATTCTGACAATGAAAGTCCCGATAATATATTTTTTCAATTAATTACATTTCCAAATAAATTTGTTTCCGAGGAAATACTATTCCAATAATATATTTTCGCTCTCAATAGTTTCTAACAAAAATTGTTCTCCAATAAGTCCAGTTCCAACGGAATAATTTCCGATTAAATATTTTTCCAAATCCAAGTGGTTTCTAAAAAATACTTTCAAGTGAATATATGTTCCGAAAAAATATTTTCATGCAAAATAAACCCTCCCCCCCTTCCGAATAGCTAAGTATACAAAGTTACGCATTAAATTGTTGATAATATTTTTATCGATTTCATATTCTATACTTACATACATTTTCAAAAACCAACTAACAATTAAATACTGTTGATATAATTTAATAAGACAGTAAGATACTTTGTAAAATATTATTTTATTGGAGTAAAAATGCGCTAAATTGTTTTTCTCTTAGTTTTCAAAGTAAACTGTGTGTTAATGGTTGAAACATTTGTTTCGAATGTCTATGCATGACATGTCAGTTGTGTACCGAGTGAGTATCGAGTAGGTATTGTTTTTTTTATTGTCGGTTCAACAGAGTTTGATGGACGATTAGTTCCTTGAGTGTGTTTGACCGCTAGATAGCAGCGCGTTTTATGTATTTAGAATTTTTATTTTATAACTATGTATTGATTCAATTTACTGTTTTAAAATAAAAGAATGATTTGTACTATAATCTAATTAATTTTATTTTCGTAGTAATATTACATAGTATTCGATATTAGATACTGAATTTATGTATTACACTTACGTCGATTTTTGTAATTTTTAATTCTTTCTTTTTTTTGTCAATAAATGTAGGTATTAAGAAAATAATATTAGTCCTATTATAAGCTCAAGTTTTCCATGAATCCTTAATATGTTATATTGTTCCAAATATTTTTAACAACATTTTCAACGTTTGAAAAAATAATATAGGTTATTTGTAATAGGTAATATGTTAATTTGTATAAGTAAAAATTTCATTTTAGTGAACCAGATCTTTCTCTGTAGTTAAAATATAATATAATAATTTTAATACGTTTAGTTCTTAAAATTAAATTGAATTTCTAAATACAAAGTCGCAACAAATTAATCGAGATGTAACATTTATAACTTAAAAAAAAAAAAAAAATATAATAAAGTAAAGGACTTACACTTTGATTTAAGTTGTTTATTAAATACTTAGAAACGACGCTGTATATTAAACGTTTTCCAATAATAATGAATCATTGTAAATTTATTGAAATATATTTGTTTTTTATACATAAAATTTCATGTATATATTTATTTCAATTTTATTTAATCCATTTATATGTACATCAAAAATTTTTACTATCAACATTTACAGAATTTTACATCTCATTTTGAGAACTCAACACCTTCAACATGTTGAAGCAACTGCTTAAAAAGCGGTGTACATTTTTTATAATAAATTATTTGTAACCGACTTCTTGTTTCAATGAACTATAAAAAGATACATTTCTCACTGACCATGGTTGTATGATTTAAAAAAAAAAAAAAAATTACCGTTGTTCGTAACCAATTGTTTTATGTAAATGTGTTGTTTATTGTACGTATATTGTTTTACTGTGACTTCAAAACACACAGGACAAATGAATATACTTTTGGCTTTTAAATCGTTCATAACATATCTATAATGTTGTTGTTGCATCGATCAGAACAGAAACTGTCTATTCGGAACGTATTTTATTATATATATATATATATGTATATAAATTTGTTGAAGGAGAGAGAGAGGATAGTAATATTGTAGCAACCGCAGGAGGAATGGACGGAGTGAAACAGTGACTACGAAGAAAAAGGAAAAGGAAACATAAATAATGGGTCCGGTTTTTTTTTTTTTTTTTTTTTTTTGGGTGTCGCGGGGGCAGCGCGTTTATTATTATTGTTATTATATGTACTCGGCTCATATGTGTTTAAGAGGGGCTCGTCTAGCGCGTGCCCTCAGCGTGCGCAGCGTTCGGTCGGACGTTCGGTAGAGATCGGTCACCGCAGTCTTGTCTCCGGATCGTCGCACTAGAGACTTAAACGGTCGCGCAGCGCTTCAGTCAGACGTTGTACCGTCCACCGCACGAGTCCTCTGTGCTGGCGCGTCTGCTGTCGCCGTACCGTTGCTATCATCGCGTATACGAATCGGTGGTAATCGATCGAAGTTAAGTGCGTTTTTTTAGCAATGAATTTTGACTGTCATTTGTGAACACAAAAATTGGTTTTTTTTTTCCTTTTTAATCATTTAAATCGTTTTTATTTCGTGACGCAATAGTTTTTTTTATTTTTTTTTTTTTATTAACACGTGCGTTGAAATATGGCCGAGTTCGACGCGAACAATAACAATGCGTTACCGTTGCCGGAAAAAGCGCAGGAAAAATATTCGTTACGACCCAGAGCGTCGTTGAAACGCGAAGAACCCGACGACGAGCACGAAGATGGTTGGAAACCCTTGACCCGAGGTCGGTCCACCAAACGGAGGCAAAAACCTAAACCTTTGAGCAGGTACTTGTGAACATTTATTAATATTGCTCCAAAAGTTTTTTGTTTGATCATGTATGAATGTGTATGTACAGTGTATATTTAAAAAAAAAAATAATAATTTTGACCTTTTTTACATAATATTATGTTGTGATATAAATAATATAGTTCTATAAATTCGTAAAAAAATGTAAAAAAAATAATTGAAATGAACTAAAATATACAATTAATTTAAATAATATACTATAGATTGCTTAAATTTTTATTTTCATTTTAGTATTTGTCATCATGTTATGGAAAAAATTAACTATCAAAGATAAAAACTCTAGAACATTTTTTAAAAAAAATGTTGTGATTACTTAAAAAAAAATAAATATTCAATAATGCTAAAAAACTTGGTGCATTTCTATTTAATATTAATTTTTGTTTACAATTTTCATCTTTAATTATTTTTATCTTGAAGCTTAGAAAATAAATAAAGTAAATTGCAATTTAATATTTAATGCAAATTGGTGGAAAATTATGTACTTCAATTTTTTTGTAATATTTCATAAGAAAAATAAAGAGTTATATTTTGAAGTAAAAGTTAAAAAAATTCGGTTCGTATAAATCTCCTATTTTCAGGATTGAATTTGTATACTGAATCGTATTAATAATTTTTTGTACGTTTAATTTTTTTTACTAACCACGGATTTTAATAGGTTTATATACCTTAAATTTTCAGTCATCTATTTTTTTTATACTTGTTTACTATATTTTTTATACTATTTGTTTTTTATTTGTCTCACTGATGTTATATATCAAATTTAATATTAATATAATATATTTACCTGGGAAAAATTAATTGTAATTGTAAATCATAGTTTAATTTGATATAAATTTAAAATTAAATATTTGATTCCTAAAAAATTGTTTTTGAAATAAAAATCTGCTGATATATCGTTTTTAGACTTGTATTAAGCTAATCGTCTTATACATTAAGAGGACACCGCGCCCGAGGGCGGTGAATTATTATGATTGAATAGACATTTATAACTGTAGGAGAACCCAATGTATACTCGTCCTCTACTAATGCTTTTAAATTAATATTCCTGTAAGATTGCCATCGTAAATCGATTTAACATCGTTATAGTTCTTTGTTATAAACTAGTCATAAAATAATAACAATACGCGTTTCCTTTCGTTTGACTTATTTTTATCCAATTTAAACATAATATTTGCTTTTATTAACTTTATAAGAGTATTAATTATTTCATTATTTTAAAATGATTTATAACTAAATGCAATATTAAATAATATTAACACATTTTATGCATTTAATAAATGTTGATTAGATAATCGTACATTTTTTGGTTTTCTATGGTTTCGCCTTGGGTTTACGAATATGTAATGAATGTGTTCAGGGTGGGCGCAATCTATGAGAGCGATAAATGTTTGATTTGTTTTTTCTTTACATTTAACACGGGGAGAAATGTTTGATCGTATTTAAAACGAAAAACACACAAACACCATTTCCAAGTCCTGTCGAAAATAAATATTCCAACATGCGTTGTCACTCGTGTACTATTATTTTAAAAAAAATATGTTGACTTTCGATTTCAGTGGAAAAATTCTGAACCTCTTGATGGCACTATATTAACACGGTTGTTTTATTTTACTAGTCATCGTGAATAACATTATGAAAAAGGAACATGTATATTTATGAATTTATGATGACGTTAATTATTCGGATATTTGGACTCGTAAATTATGTTAATATCTTTTGTTGAAAAAAAAATGGATTAAATAATGTTCGTCGATTATTTTAAAAATAAAAAAAATAAAATTTTCAAAGAAGAATTTAAGAATATTGTACTTGATACTGATAACCAAATCTGAATTTTTCCGATGATTATTCAGTAATCAACAGTAAACAAAAAATCGTTTACCAATGCGGTTAAATTCGTTGAATCCCAGTGATCGCGGAGAGGAGTGTAACAAGAGTTCTTGTATCTGTCTCTATTTTTTTAATTTTTTTTTAACTATAAATGAAAATAAACGGTGACTCATTTGTTAAAATATCGAACATACATGGATACATACCAAACATACAAACATTCATGCATACACGTATAGAAATTGAACATGTACGCGTCGCACACCGTACTTTGTCGCAGTGGTGCGTTTAGATGATTAATCTGTCCCTATATTGGTACGTTACGAGTGTGATAAAATATTTAATGTACCGTCTTATTCAGGATAAATTGAATCTTATTTCATATAAGTGAAACGAAAGCAAACGCGTATATTTCTAGCCAATACTTGACCATACGAAACACTTCTCCGGTTTGTGTCATCGAACAAAATCCTTTATATCGAGTTTTATACACTACGACGACTTGTACCAAGAAGGTTTCATTCGTTCGAACACCGCCGTCCCGATCACAAATGGTATTTCACGCGTTTGTCGTTCGGACCACGAATCGATCTCATTCGTAGTGATGATCGTTGCCCGTGTACTTCTCGTATTGGAACACAATCGCAACGTACGATACCTTATCTTACCACCACCACTACTGCCCTCCGCAACTAGTAGATTATAAGGCTGTTACATACAGGCGAAATTAACCTTTTTTTTAAAAGTCAATGTGTAAACTGCGGCGAGAAAAAATTTAACGTTATACAATCAGCGGTAATTTATTTTATATACCTACGATATTATGTACTATATCGTACCTTAATCATATGTACCTATGTGTACTTATAAACGTTTAATTCATTATGTTATGTAGCGTTTTGCGTACAAAATATGGTAAGGTAAATCCAAATGTATTTTTAAGTTTTAGAGAAATAAACTAAATATCGGTTACTTTAATTTTGGCAATACTAGTTTGTACCTACTTACTAATGTTAAACGTCATTAGTCAAAGGATTCATTTTTAATTCAACATGATGCAATTTATTGCAACGTTTAGCCAGTATGGGAAACAATTTTAAATTCAAATTTAAATATGAATCGAAAATAAGTGGTGATAAAATTGGTCTCCAATAAGGTAAAACTTAACTACCAGAAAAAACAGTTTTGGTACATAGTCATGAATGGGATTCCACAAATGAACGTCAGTCGTAAGTAATAATGATATCAAACGAATATGTTTAAAAGCAATATAAACGAAATGTCATCTAAAATTGTTGTAAGTTCCATTGCGTCTAATTAGACGTCGTTAAACTTTCAACTACTTCTACCGACTTCTACGACAATAGTGAGTCAGATATTAAGTACGTTTCGTTCAAACTTAAAAATATATTAGGATTTACCTTACCGTTTTGTTCGCAAGACGCAGCAACACATAGGTGGGTACATATGATTTTTAGGTACTGTAAAGCGAATAACATCGCAGGTATATTAAATAAATTTCCGCGACTTGTACTATAACGTTTTCTCGACGCGGCGGTTCACACGTCGGCTTTTAAGAAACCTGTCTGGATTTTGCCGCAGTTTACCGTCTGCCGATCGTAACAATTATTTATATTTTTTATTATTGATTTCATTAAAATTTATTACAAATAACATATAAAGTAATTATAATAGAAGGATAAAGAATACATCTACTTCTACAAGCCTAGGCTTGTGGTGGAGCCATAAGTGGTAATTTGGTGAAATTAGTGGGGGAGCTGAACATTATTTGCTTATTATCCCCGTACGCAATAAATTTATTTCAACAAGGTAACTTACAAAGTTTGACAATTTGACATGCTCAACAATTTAACCAAAAAAATAATTAATTTCTTTATCTTAAACATTTTTGGAGTATGTATTCTAAACAGAAATTATTAATTAATTAAATTAAGCAACCAATGCCAGTATTATTACATGTTATTAATATTACATTAATTACGATCGTTCCAAGTCACGACAATAAGTTTGTAAAATCTTACGAATTTGATTTAATTTTTATTACAGACATTTTTTTTTTCAGTTATTAAAAATGCATTTTACAATTATAATAATTATTGTATTTTTAGTCACTTAACCATTTTTAGGGATAAGGGGGCTAAGACCTGTACTTTACAATTCTGGGGGGCTTAGTCCCCTCAAGCCCCCCCTTCTATTACCAACTATAGGTGGATCAGAGTGTTATCAAGTAAAATTGTCAATTGTTAACCGATTGCGATTGCCACAGGTACCGCAGGAAAACGGCTAACGCGCGGGAACGGAGTCGGATGCGGGAGATCAACGAGGCGTTCGAGGCGCTCCGCCGGGCCGTGCCGCACCTGGCCGTGGAGGCCCACAACGAGAAGCTGACGAAGATCACCACGCTCCGGTTGGCCATGAAGTACATCTCGGCGCTCAGCGGTCTGCTGACTACCGCGCCGGCCACCGCGCACACGTCGTCCGTAGCCGCCACCGCGGCCACCGTACTGTCCACGCTGTCATCGTCGCTGTCCACCTCGTCGTCGTCGTCGTCCACGTCGTCGTCGTCGTCGTCATCGTC
>NW_020272774.1:2046820-2300343 GCF_003268045.1 Sipha flava
AAAAAAAAAAAATGTATTATTCCAATGTGGTGGGTCGGGGTTACGTATGTTTGAAAATGTTTATTGCACTCCGTCGATCATAAGTTTGTTTGAGCGTTTGGTCGTCGTTTGTTATCGTCGAGGTATACGTCGAAATCGGCATTGTTTATGAGAGTTTTTGTGACGAATGCGCGTCTGTGACTTATAAACACTTATACTAGTCTTTGATGTTCTTACCGTGGCAAAACACGTTTGTCCTAGTTATATTTCCGTAAGAACGTCGGTAAGAAGGTATGTATTTCAGTTTTGCTTCCTCGTTTGCATCGTGTCCGCATCGCAGGGTTTCCAGGACTTCGGCAGGACAGCCTCACCGAAATACTTATTCTTTTTTGCGCCATCTCTTACGCAGTAGCGCAACACGCGTACCAGTTGTTGTAACACCACCGACCGTGCCGCCACCACCGCTTCTCTGACCGTTCACACGAGCTCGTTACAACTCGTCCGGCCGACGCACGACGTATCACGGCCGAGTACAATAATAATTATAATAAGTACAGACGGGACGGTGGCAGAGGTGGCAATAACTTTTACTGCTATACACTTACGCGGCTACTACTACCGCCCATGGACGTGTGCGCGTTTCCCCTCCGCTACCGGCTTGAATTCGTTAGATGTAGAGAGAAAAAAAAATGAGACGTGTGCGAGCGGTGATATCGGATCTCGTTTTATTTCTATTTTTTTTCCGCCTACCGAGAAGATGCTGTTTATAAAAGAAGAACGGGGATTATAGAAGTACAGAGAAAAAAAAAAAAAGAAAAAAATGATTCCCCGAGTCTTTAATTGGGCAATAAATAGTTATTAATATACGTACACGTACGTATTCCTCGTGGCCCGCTCGTTCCGGACGCAATAAAGTAAATTCATTAGCAGCTAATGACAAAGTAGTTTGCCGCGCGCCCGTCCGTGCTCAACCACTACTGTTAATATAAATCATTCCGCCGTTCAGTTGTTATATCGATATTTCGTTTTTAATATTCTTTATCGGTATCGGGTGTACCACCGAGTCGGCACACGCAATCGGTCGTATCGTATTATTATTATTATTATTTTTTTTTCGCTTATAATTTTTTTTCCGCCCCCTCTCCACCGCTCGACATCTTTGTCGATGGTACGTAGCAATCGTTGCACCCCGGGCCGACCGCTCACGGGTTATGATTTTCTTAGCATCTTTTTGCGTATACGGCAGTGCATGGTAATAGGACAACTTTTTCCCTCGTCGTTTTTACGTAAGAAGTTACGTGCGCGCGTGCGTCTCGTTCACAATGAATCGAATAATTATTCGCCTGGCGTATCCTTCGAGGGGGGGAGGGGGGAGGGGCGAAGATGTAAAAATCCCGACCGGATTCACGGCGGCGGCGACTTCGTATTATTATATCGTCATGTACATCTTATACATTATTATTAATCCATTCGGTGCGGAGAAGAACGCCGCCGCCATGCGAAACAACACTTTAATATTTATGGTACCCGATCGCGTTTCGATGTGAACCGAGGACAGATTTCGACCGTCGGTTTGAGTTGTTAATCAAAACGCGTCCTGTATGCATATTGAGGGAGAAAAAAAAATGTAACCTCTTATGCACGGGTACGTTGGTAATGGGTAAAATATACCGAACGGCCACGATGAGCACCTAATGGTGTACAAATTAAAAGAGGTTTCGGAGTTTTAGATTTTGATTAATTTTCCAATAGTTTCAACTGATGAATGGGAAAAAGATTAATTTAATGATTGGTCATCGTTAAAGACTAGTTAACGTGTCTCGTATGTTTAGACCAAAGAATATAAATTGTTTAATATCAAACTCTAATTTTTTTTTTTTGGTTTCGATAATAATTTATTGGTTCGCTTCAATCGATTATTTTTTGTCACATCTATTTTATCGTACTGTTCATTTTTGTACTCCAACAATCATGAATGAAAACAATTTTTTTTTTTACTGCATGTAAAAGGTCCTGAAATCATCTGAAGAGCCTACGTCGGTTATCCTAGAATTACTGCCGCACACGCTCTCAACCGTTGATCGATAAGCTGTCCACCATAACCATACGTCTTTCTCTACGTGATACGTTCCTACGCGTGGCCAGAAATCCATAAGATGTATAATATGCTTCTCCCACGCCATTGCCTGCGTCCGGATGTTGATCTTCTTTGCAGCGTTTCACTGCTCCGACCACGGTGCGCGGTATGGTGTTCAGATACATCATACAGATTAGTATTATTTTTATTACTATTATGATTGGTAACAGTAATAGTGTGTCTTTCGACGGCGGTGGCTGCTGCTCCGTCGGAGGTACGCGCCACTGTCACCACTATTCGGTAAGATTGTTTCGATTTACACGACCGTAACGTCTCCGGCGATGTGTATCGATGTGAACGTGAAGTATAATATAATATCAAAATTGATTGATCGTCGTCGTCGTCGTCGGAAGGCTAAAAGGTGGTGTGGTATGCGTGACGCGACACGTCATTGAAAAATAATATTATAATAATAATCGTCCATTAACTAATTGTCAGCGTAAATATATCGTTCGTTATAAATGCATGTCTTCCTACCCATATCTATCTATCGGCCTACCCACCTTCGCACGCGTGTTCTCGGTCTGATTTTTATTAATATTATTATCTGCGACTTTCAATCAGATAATTCTGTTGACGAGTTGTAATGAAAACCACACGGCGGCACGTGGGACTGACGGTCGTAAATGGGGTTTTGTATCATATTATTATTAGTAACGTACCTTTTTCGTCGAATGCAAATTCCGTAAACAATTTATACAAAGTGTGCAATATACAGTACTCAAATAAGAAAAGTTTGGCAGAGATACCGGTTATTTTCGAAGAACAGTAGTCTCACAATTTGTTACATCTAATTTATATGGTATTGCAAAGGTAATCGTATTAAAT
Organism: Sipha flava; assembly: GCF_003268045.1. NCBI lineage: Eukaryota > Metazoa > Arthropoda > Insecta > Hemiptera > Aphididae > Sipha > Sipha flava. The sequence goes on from NW_020272774.1 coordinate 2,049,765, forward strand.
ATATAGGTAGGCCTGATTTTACGACTGCATCCGAATTGAGTCCAGAATTATTTGAGGTACTATACTAGTTGGGTCCCGGATTCTTATAGGTACTACACAAGTTCCTGAATAATTTTTGGTAAATACTATGTTATATATTATACTAACATATTCCTTCCTATTTTAACAGGCTTGGGACTGTCTATGATCTATTTAGACAACAAGTATGGTTAAAAATGTTTTTTTTGTTTTTTTTTTAGTTTTTCTTCTATTAATTTTTATTTATATTATATAACGATTTTAACATTTTTAATATTTTTGCCAACACAATTTTCTAATAATTTACATTTTAATGGAAAAGAAACCAAAAAAAAAAAAAAAACAATAAAAATCATTTTTAACCATAACTGTGGTCTAAATAGATCATAGACAGTGCTAAGCCTGTTGAATTGGGAAGGAAAACGATACTATAATTTAGTACTTACTAAAAAATATTCAGGAACTAGTGTAGTACCTCTGAAAATCCGGGACCAAACCAGTACACTACCTGCGATCAGCAGCCCCAAGTACTCGGGACCCAACTCGGACGCTGCGGATTTTACACCTCCAGGGGACGGATCCAGATCCCCTGGACCGCCCCGCCGTAAAACTGGCACCGAGTGCACGCCCCGGCTGGCACGGGTCGAGTGGTTCAGAACCGCTAATCCGGGAACGATCACTTCCCGGACGGGTTTCGCGAGACCGATCGACCGCGGCGCGGCCGTCGGCACATCAGAAGACGCGAAGACGATGCGACGAGACCAGACGACCCCGGCGGACGGGGCACAAGACGTGTGGTCTGCGAACCCGTTCCCGATCGCAATCTGTACGCCCGTACGGGTGTAATGTCGCGAAAAAAAATATATTAACGGCCGTAATAATAATAATAATAATAATAATCGTAGTAATAATAGTAATAAAAACCGACACGGTCTACGGTGAAAAATTACCCGGTTTTCAAAGACGGCGTCACCGACGACGTGAAAAATTATTACGTGTCACGTGATGGGCTCGCGGGCCCGTTAAACGACACTAATTGCGCGAGGTGTTGTCGTGTCGGCGCGTCCGCGAAGGGTGTCCGATTACACGAGAGCTGCGTCCCGCTCTGCCCCGGCCGGGGCCCGTCGTCTTCTCGATTTCCGCGATCGCGTCCACGTTATCACACCGTTTTTGTACGCCGCGGTTTTTTTTTTCCACGTGGCGTCACCGCTCGATCAGATAAAAACACCGACTCTCGGCCGACCGTTTTTGTCCCGTCGCGATCTGAAACTCGCGTACCGGTCGTTAACGCGACCCGACCGGTCAGAACCATGATTCATAACTAAACTAACAGAGATGGTGGATGACATCATTCACGGTTCAAGCAGATATCTGAGAGCAACGAACGTGATAATGCGAATTTTTTTCAATCAAAATTTGTCCCATTGAGATTAACATACAATATCGATGACAAACAACAACAAAAAAAAAAAAAAAATCCTACAGCAGAACCCGTTCCTTCGTCTACAAGATTTCGTAGACCAATACGCCTATCGCCCATAGCCGCGTTTAACGAGTGGCGAGGGGGAAGGGGGAAATTTTCCCAAGGCGAAAATTTTATGATGTTCGACGAAGCGTCAAATTTTTAAGGATCATTGTAAAATAAAAAATACATAATTATAATTTTTCTTGTATCACTGCATAACTATAATATATATTATTTTTTATTTTGAATTGTAATATTCTTAAGGGTGGCTAATTTGCCTCGAGGTGGCTACATAGCAATTAACGCGGCACTGGCACCACCGTCGAGGATCGGTGCGAGAACGAACACATACGTAAATCGATAGGCTATGGTCGCAGTGGCACCGACGTCGGTCGGTAGAATCGGCCGACATTTGTTCGTTTCAATGCAACGAGTACGGATTATAAAACGGATGTCCCTTTATTTTGTGTTCGAAACAAATATTGCTGTTAAACATTTATTTGAGGGCGAAAGCGTCACACGAACGACATTTTTACGGACAGGTAAAACTACGCAGAACACCATACATTGTTTTTCGCAAACTTTTGTTACGGGATGAAGATATTTTTCGGTTATACGAAGACGAATAAATTAACTTTCTATTGTATGTAGTGGAAAATATAAGGGAAAAAATCCAAAAGCAGACAAACTTTCCAAGACGTAAACATTAAATTCGTGTTCGAACTGATCACGTCGACAGAATGAGTCGATAAAAAACGAAATTCCACCCGACGGCCGTAGACGTGAACGGTTCGAGCACGGATTCGAACGGTTCGCACATCCGTCAATGTTATTCGGAGCTTTTAGACGATAAAACACACGACCGTTTCTCGTGACGATCGACGCGCGCGACCGCCGGAAATTGCCGTAAGAACACGCGGACTTCGGATCCAACGCGAATGGCATTATTGATGACGTACAAAGAAAATTGTAATTTATTTGATTATTTTTCTAACTTAATGCTCGTCAGAAGTGCAACCGGACTCCACACCTTTCTCGTAGGCGCGCGTACGCATCACGGCCGCACCGGTAGTCGTGATTCGTCTCCGTTTTAAGTATTTTCAAAACCGGGTCCCGACGTACGCGTTGTCACGTTATTTGCGATGATACACGGTTATCACCGTAGTTACGTCGGACTTATTTATCATTATTTATTTTCATTTTTTCCCTACATCACGCGCGTTCGCTACACGATGGTTTTGTACGCGCGAAAGCCGTCGAGGCCATCGAAGTTTATGCGTTGTACGCGTGCGTGCGAGAATGTGACATATTGTGACAAACCGGGTGAACGTGTGTCGACTTTAACCACAAGTATTATGCAAAACTTGACCAGTTTATGTGAACGCGCACCGCCTCGAATCGACTTTTCTCTAATCACGACACCGGTGGTATCACCTTTTAGCGAGTCCGGATAACGCCCCGCCCGCGCTCTTCTTGCGCCCCGCGAGTCCGATCGCGGTCGCGTTCGGACCGCGGTATCCTTGTACCATACCATGGATACCAGCCATACTCCTGTTTACGAGCGACCAGTTCTCGTCGTGCGGACACATTAAATCGCGTCCCCGCGCTCGCATCTCGCTCTCGTCGTGCCCTCGTGTACCATCTGCATTCCTTTGCGCTCGCGGCGACGGGGACAACGTGCGTGTTTCGGAAACACCAGGCTTTTGACACACACATATCATTACGTAGCTATGGTTCGGTGTAGTGCTCTTTGGAATTTAAAGCACTTTGCGTCTGAAGTGTGAACCGTCGGTGTTTTTTTTTTTTGCATCAAGGAAAATACGTTGCAGTCGTTATCGATGGCGTTTCTGCAAATGCACGTGGTAAGCCAACTGATGTGTACAACAATAATTTAATGGGAATAGGTTAGTCATTAATCACATTTTTACATCAAATGATAACTATTTTTTTCGCTTTATCGAATTAAAAAAAAAAAAAAAAAAACCATTATACCTAGTATAGTATATTTGTTCATACTTCGAAACGGATTATAACTTTATTCTCTTTGTACGCTGTACGGCATTTAAATAACCGTCGATTGGCAATACGACATTTCAATACCATGTTTGGTAAAGAATCCAGTTCATCGGCTGAAGTGCATTTTCTATTTTTCCTACTATTTTATTTGTTCGCCCTCATCATTTGATCGATGTCGGTAATTTTCGTTGGCTGCAGTACGATTAGTCGGTTGCGGAGTGTGGACGCGGAGTAAGAACGTGTGCCTGCGATCGCCTCGGTCTTGTACCTGGCAATTATTACTTCCGAGAGCGTGCGTAATGCGTTTTTCTGACCGGGACGCGCACTTCTGCTCATTACCCGCATCGTTATTACCGAGGTTTTTTTTTTCTTCGCGATGATTGATAAAACACACAGAGCGCCGCTGCCGGCGGATAACGAACGCGCCGGCGATCAATCATAAACCGCCGCGGATATTATGTCGGATGCCGCACGTTTTTCTTTTGACTTTTTCATACTTAGTCTTATCGCTCGGAAACTTCTGCCGAATCGGCTGCAGTACCAGTAGGAGCCACGGTCGCCAGAACATAACCAAGGAAACAGGGACCAAAAACGGTTGTACGCGTTACGCGGATGGCTAACAAAATCGGTGCTCCGTTCACGTTGACAATAGGTTCTCGTCCAGGTTACCGAAGTTCGTGATCCTGTTTCGTAAGTTATACTGTTACTACGACTTCGGAGTACAGTCATACTCGATTTTTCTCAATTCTCAAAACGAGTCTCTAGTTCAGATTTTTAGTACGTCTGTTGAGACCGGAGCTGACTGACGTGATTCCGAGCGAAATAGTTGTTGCACAATCTATATAATTTTTAAATTTTTCCTATAAAATCGTACGCATAGATACAACTGCATTACTTAAATTAAGGTAACACTTGAAATAACGCATATGTTTCTGGTAGTGATCAAGTTACGCGGCCGCCACAGAATATTTCCATTCACACGTCTTCTCTCTTTTATCAATCCTTATTAAATATTGTTCATTGCTTACATGCCAATTGACGGTATTTCGTAGAATTATTGTTGTACAATTATTTTCTTATATCAATCTATTGTCGTCCATTGCGACAAGAGTATACCGTCAATCAATGTGTTTTATTCTTCCTGTGGTCTGGATTTATTGTTATTGATGATGATTAATACTACAAGTTACACTATCATAGCCGTATCCCACTGTGCTGCGTTGTAATACGAGATCTGTTATACATGCACGACTCGTCTACATTAAACGCGCACGGTAAATGATTACACATTTCCGGTTTATTTGCAAATTTAGCGGCTTATCTGTATTTTATCTAATAATATTTATGATATTATTATTTGTCTACTTTTAAGAGCGATAATTTAGGATTTTTTTGAAGAGATCTCGTATGTTAAAGGATAATATTATCATATGAGCAATAAGGTTACGATTAAATATTAAACGTTTGAATTACGAGTAATCAAACAGGTTATGTTTGTTGACCGCCGCGATATCATGTTTGATGCCATTTGCATGGTCTTCTTTTTAACAGCCTTCCGCAAGCGGTATCTGTTGCTGATGCAAAGCCCGTGTTCTTAGGTATGAATTACTATTTTACATTTGTTAATAAGTAATTTGTAATCAATTGTAATCATGTATATAAAATCAGACCAAGTTTATTTTTGATAACAGATAATATTCTTGATTGTAATTTATATCTTCGTAGTAGGCGTTTAATCAAACGTAGACCAGGTCAGTAAACCAAATAATTGATTCTAAATGAATTGCATTGTGTATGTCCATCATCGCTATAAATCGTGCTTTCGAAAAACTATATTTGTTTATGTTTACTGTATTGTATGAATCACACCGAACAGCCGTGAACTATTTTTTTTTTTATAAATTCAAGTGTGTTAATAACATAACTGTCGTTCTAAACAGTTTTTTTTAATAATAATTTTATTATATCAAGGTTTTGTTTAGTCAATGTAGAATTCAACTCCACTAAATACTTAGTAGTGATTAATTGAATACGTCTTTATATTTCTGCCGTGATAAAAAATTAGGCGCTGGCTGTTAAACGAAGTCGCTCGAAAAATACACGGTCACACCCGAAGTTGTTGTTATTCCTTTGATTAAACCGATTAATCATAATCATAACACATTTGGTTGATAATTTATCACATTAAAAACTACATATTTATATGAAATATAATGAACACATATATTTTAATGATAGGTACCTACACGTTTTTTCGTTTTATTATCACTATTCAATTATTATAAAATAACAATAAAAAAAAAACAAATCGTGTGTGCGGATGTGAAATGTATTTTTGGTACAGTTTATCCATCATATTCAACAACGATAATCTGTGATCATCCTTTTTGTACTTCAATACAGTCTAACTTTTGACGATAACGTTATTTTTTTCAAGTCGTTCGTTTAAAGCACAACTTTCTATACTACAACTATCCTGAATAGTCACCCTTACAAAAACCTGGATTGGTCAACGACGGTATATGTTAAACAGTTCTGGGGACATGACATAACATCACCCTATCGTAATCCTAAGTTAACTTAAACTCCGACAGTTTTCCTAGAAATATTATTTTAAAAGATATCTTAGCATTGCACATCTTGATCATGTCAACGTATTTCTTTTTTATATCAAAGTTGATCAACCTAGGTTTACCATGACTCTTCCCTATTTATATTGTCATATGCCTGTATAGAATCTTCCAACACTACCTAAAGTAAGTTCCAAATACTTTCAATCAATATTCTGGAAATAATATTAATTTTGGGCACTGTTATTCTATTCAATGCAATCTAAATGTATAAATCTAATATATATTTCTTTGATATCGGTTTTTTTACGACACAAATCGTACAACTCTTGTGGTGTACACCACTCATCTGACTTTTATTAATTAATGTTAAACATTCGAAGAATTCCACTATTGTTTCACAACCGCGGTGGAAGTGCCTTGTCACGATTGCAATACATTATTGACGTTGCGAGTTAATTATAAATTTACTGGAAAATGCGTTCACAGCTGCCTTTTAAGGTCAATCGCGTATAGTTTTGGACATAAAGCGAATATGGCTACGTCGGATTGACATTTTTCGAAATGAACTATAGTCGAAATCGCACGCATCTAAATCATCTTACGTTTAGCCGGCCGTGCGTGGTGCGTGACATGGATTAAGCGTGAAATCGAAAAAGATATATTTCATACGGGTGAAGAGAAAATGAAAGATCTTATCGAAGCTTATGTTTTTTTGTTTTCGGGTTTTCGGCATTAATCATAATAATAATAAAATACTTGTCGTCGCATCGGAGTTGTATGTACTTCAGATGCGTGTGCGCGTGTATGTTTACGTATTCTAGTAAAATATAGTGACACATCAAACTGATTTGTGCGTAGTGTCTGCGTGACAATGCGCCGTTGGACGTCCGAGTTCGTTGAAAGGCGGACGGCGGCCGAGGTGTCACCGAGGTTGTCGTCGGACTATTTGTCGCGCACGGTAGTCGCTCGTGGGCCGACGACGTATACACAGCGCACACGTGGCATGATGAACGGTATTTTGTATATTTTCGTGTCGGGAAATGAATAATTCATTGGTCGTAATTCAGGGCGATTTTTGTACATCTTCGGGAGACAAAAAAAGTTTGCCCGCTCCGGGAGAGTGAGTGAGAGAGAGACAGACAGGTGTATTTATATATTTAAATATCTCTGTGTGCGTGTGTAGTGGTAAAAGTTATGTGATCATTTTTCTGTGTCGTACGTTTGTGTGTACACGGACGAGAAAAAACTAGTTTTGGTTTCTCTCCCCTCGCGTCGTATCCTCGTGAATAATGGGACGAAAATCATAAAACTTACATGACGTCGTCATCTTTTATACGCTCTTGTTATGTTTGTATTCCGAAATACCTTTTGGCCGTGTACTCTCGCATTCGCCTAAACTGTACTGAATTCATCCGTACGCCTCGTGCAGACGACGGCGTCATGGTGAGCAATGGCGGCAGAGACGGTTTTCGTCGCTGGTTCAGTTCGGTTTTCCCGTTTCCAAACACGGCGGTCTAATCGATCACGGCGTTAAAGTCTCTCTCTCTCGCGGTGCGTCAGTTCGTTATGATAATCGTTACGTTTACAACAGCAATAATAATACGTTGCTGCCAATCATGAGCACTCCGGTTCGGAGATCGCAAAAATCCCAGAAAGCGAACCGCGCGCGCGTTTAAAAACCCATTTCCGTGTCTGCACTCGCACAAACAAGGGCGTTTAACCTTTCCGACTCATCTGCCGAACGGTGGTCGAACAACAATAAATCAACGGTGGTCAGCTGAGGTAACATCGCCACAAAGTAACACGGTAAAAACACCTTAGTGGTTATAAAATTTAATTGTTGAACGAGAGTCTGCACAGTTCAAGATAACCACCGAAAATGAAGTTGTAATCTCTGGGCCGGACTGGGCGAGTGGAAGTCTCCCGGTGGGCCGCTAGTACTCGTTGGTTTTTTTTTCGGTTTAGTGGTTTAGACTCATAGTGTCGATATTAATAGACGTATTTTCTAATGCGATCGCATTAGAAACTGTCTAAAATTATATAAACAGTCTTATCATTTTTTAATAATAATATTAAGTGTTCAAATTGTCAAAAGAATATACAATCATTTTTTATGAAATTATCTTTAATATATCTAAGTGAGATTTTTTTTTTTTATTTTCTCGGTAGAAATTTCTGACCCAGTTCGGCCTTGAATAATCTCACAGTGGAAGTAATACGCTTACTTGTCAACGACCAAATATCCTGTTAGTTTGTTAACGTTTAGTTAGAAGAAACGTTTTAAAACGTTTATACACCAAACATTAGTAGTAATAGCTTAGTACGTACACACAAAGGCCACTCATAAAGGGAGATTATAGTCCCCCTCCTTTGCTATGCCACTGTCTCGCGGTAGTGGCTTTCGACGGCTGCTGGTACCCCTCACGTTTTTTTTTTTTGTTTTTCTCCTCCGCATCTTAAACCCTACGACTCGCGGACCCCAGATAAAACGGATCACTAACCGCGAACGTGAAATTGTGCCCACCAGCCTACTACTATTTATTCCTCTCGTTGCGTGACGGCACTTCGTGACTTCTTCAATAACGCGAACGCGTCCGAGATACGGTCTGAAAGTCTAAAACGTTATCCATTTCGGTCGATTTTCGTTATAAGTTTTCACTATTAAATGTCACGCAGAATAATAACGCATTTCGTTCGCGAATCATAATTGAAATCAGCTGACAGAAACTAATTTGGTCATCCCAGGGGTCTTGTATTATTAATTTTTTTTACTAGTTGGCAATTTGCTCTCCTAGTCTATCCAATATTCTCTAGTCGTTTATTCCTAATAAACTTTTAGCTATTAGGTCTGTTGTACAATACCTGTAATTCCTCGTTTCTTATTTTTTCTTAGGTATTCATTTCTTGGTTGAATCTATGCTCCGGATTATTTTTCTATCTTTTTTTTTTTTTTAAACCATGTCTCTCAAGCATATGGTGTTGATGTTTTAATCGCAGTAGGCAGATTAATCATATCTTTGTTATATTTAAATAATTTGTTCTTACAATAGTTTTTAAATCAAAAGTTTTTTTTTTGTTTTTTTTAAGAACATTTCCATAAGAACAGACTATAGTGTACAAACGTTTATTTTTGTTGAAATTGCAATGTTTTCCATGGTCTAAGGAACTGTAACTAGGAAAAAAATAATAAATAATAAACAATAGGATTCATTTAACACTTTTATTTTAAACGAGTCATTATTAGGTTGTATAAAATGTGCATATATAATATCTTTATAAATCGAAAGATAGGTTTAATTTAAGATTTAATAATTACATTGTATTACAAAATGCTACGTTTACTTATGTTCTCAAGTAAGATTTACAAAAGGATCATAAAAGTTATTTAATAGTTATTATATTTTGTTGTATATATTTATAGTTATTATGTTGTTTGTGTTCTTTGAAATTGTACATTAACTTTTTTTTAAATTGTTCAACAAAACCTTTATTTTCCTAGTCATAGAAGGAGCTTGATATGTAGCCATAGATGAAAACATTGCCAAAGGTAGATAATATTTTTCGAGTTTGAAAACAGAAGCGAATACATTCTCTTCTGCAGTAGTATCATATATTGGTAAGATTTCCAATAACTAATATTAAATTTCATATCGCAAGCACGTAAAAATAGCTAACTATGCCACCATACCATTACTTTTATCACAAGCGATTAAAAAATACTCTAAACCAGTAACTCATTCTAGTTTCAACCTGATTACTTAAATTGCATGTTAGTTAAGTTACTCTTTTAGCAATCTTATTTTGTGTTAATGAAATATCCTGAAAAGCTTTTAGATTTTTGGGATAAATAATTTTAAATAATATTAGAAAAACAATGGGACAGAATTTTTTTTTCCATAACGTTGGACATATGATTGACTGGGCGGCGGTCGTTTGGGCGAAGGTAATAATTTTAACCAAAAAAATAATTGTTCCATTTGTTTGACTATCATGTGTACCGTTTGGGCAAGTGAAATTATTTTTACCTGTGCGAGGTAAAAATCTGATGACAGGTACGGATGATATTATTGCTAATAAAAAATAAAGAGTTTATATAAGAAACATAGAATAAATATAAAAGAGGGGATATTAACCAATTAGAATACATAAAATGTTTAGTTTTAAAATATCAGGCTGATAGATTGCTTTAAAAACTACTAATAATTATATTATCTGTAATTTTATTTTATTAATTTTAATTTTTTGACTGCAGATTATTTCCTACTTATAAATAATAATATTATTAATATCCATATCAATATTTTTTTTAAATAGAACTTATTATTAATTATTTATATTTTATATGATTTTTTTTTCAATTAATTGTTGAATGTGTATCATGAACATTTTCATACAAAGCCAATAGATTACTAAATACTTATATAGTTAGTTTTTTTATACTTGCATATTAACAATATTCATATCAATATTTTTTTTTTTTTTTAATGTAACTTATTGTTAAATATTTATATTTTATATTATTTTGTTTAATAATTGTTGAGTGTATATTATAAGTAATTTTTAAACCATCCAAACGGTATTTCTAGTTAAATAATCCTTGCCCAAACGGTATATATCTATTTACCCAAACGGTATATATTTATTCGCCCAAACAGACTATATTTTGGGTAGATTCACCCAAACGATGTACGCCAGATCGACTGTGTGGTGACGTTATTGAGTTGGTGACTGTTGGACTCTGAAGCCGAATCGGTTGTGTGAGACTATGGTGGAAATGAGGAGGAGCCTTTTTAGAAGAATTTTTTCGAAGATTTTCGTTATGGTCTATACGATGCAGGATTTGCAGGTGATCTGTTTGGTTTGAGAATGAGAATTATCATAGAGAATTTCCAGGCCCTAGAAAAGCGTGACAATCTGTCTAAGACATTAAATAATTATATAATGAGATGAATGCGATAAATGATTTACGTTCAATGAGTCGGAGTTGGCGGTGGTGACGGGAATTTCGAGCGCGCGTCTCTTACACTCGGATGTTGCGGACGCATCGCTAATTGATGGGCCGTGGAGATGAATATGGGTCGATCAGATCTGAGGAATGTCTGTTGACGAGTGGTGTATAGAAATCGCGTCGTTATTTGTCAACTCTATTACGTACGAACCGCATCGTACATAAATATTTTAACCCGTCGCCGTCTCATATCCACAACAACGATATAATATATTTACTGTCCCCTACTTTCCCTATAAATATATATAAAAATGTTTTCCTTATCTTGCGAGAGAAGACAATGGAAATTGTCTCGACTAAACGGCGAATACCGCGCATACCGCATACCCCGTTACTATGGTGTTTTTGCAAGCGCCGGGGTAGTCCGTGGCTCGCGTGCCGAAGTTTTTCTGTTCTTTTCTCTCATCCGTATTTCTCTACACGTTTTTGCCACAATTTTTTCATCTTACTTTTATCGATTTTTATAATAAGACTGTAATGATGAACATCATTCATTTAATTGCAAAAGAATGCACAAATATTTTATCATAATGTATACTAATCATATGTACGTAATTTTAAACCATTTTAAATAATAAATAAATAACGGTTTCTTCGATGCCCTCACGGACAACACAAATCGAACAATAAAGACTATTGACATCTTAATCTTCAAAGGACAGGTCCAAGGCTCATGCCATCATACGTCCCTGTATAACAGGTACACACAACCATCCCCACAGAGCTCTTGATCTTAAGTCGTCAGTGCATGCGCACCGATTGTAAGATTAACGAAGCAGACTCTCTATCTTTGGTCGTCTATGCATTCGATCATAAGATTAACGAGAGAATTTATACGTGCGATTTATCTGATTTGTCATTTTTCATCCGCTCGACTTGTGTTCTTCGTACGAGTGTTGAAGAGTATCCGGTTCCAGTGCAATTAAATTCTGCATCTGTTCTTTTTTTCAACCTCATATCGATATACGGAAAAACAAGTAAGTGCTGCTTTATTTAACTTGACAGACTGTACGATTGCGCTGATCGGCTTTCGAACCTTTACAACCCTGAGAGGTCTCCCTTAAATAAGGAGGAAGGTAAAAATCCATTAATACATCGTAAAAATCCACACATTTACATATATCTTCACCATATATATCTATCCCCCTTTCACCGTTACTTTGGTATTTTTGGGCTATTACTAGACAAACGAAGGAGAATCGATGTCTCGATTTCACATGGAATTTTTAAATGATGATTGTATTTTTTATGTGGTGTATATATAACTGATGAAAAAATAATTGAATTAATACAATGTATTATATAACATTTAAAATATGCATAATAGCGCCCACATTACACACTCATGATATGGGAATTAAATGACATTCTTTTTAAACACAGTTATGTTAAATGGAAATGACATAAAAATTAAATCACTGTTGTATAAGTATTCAAATTGCCGTAATTTTGTTGGGGAGTTATCAGATTTTATTCGGTTATATTTATCCATGAACTGCTAATTTTATTTCCATTGCAATCAACATTATTTTAAAGCCAGATTTACACACTAAGATAAACGCTAGCAATTTAAAGTAACGATCGAATTGTTTCGATTTATCGTCGAATGTAAATCTTTTTTCTTCAAATTTCCCATCGAAACGATCGCCAGAGGTTTTTGTCGATATATTTTTCGCTTGGGAGCGGGTAAAGTAGAACATCATTTGTATCCCCTTTTCTTATTACGTGTGTGAACTTCATTCTCCGTAGAGTTGGTCAGGTGGGGAGCAATGTGGAGCAACCAAAACGATGGTCGGAGTGAGGGACTACAAAATTATTTTTGCAGAATGCTTTATTGCACGTAAATAGCACATTTTAGCGATTTATTGGAATTGGATTGGGTGGTTGATGCCAGCCGGCATCAGTTTCTGCGATTCGTAACGATAACCGTAAACATTTAACAACCATTTATTCGTATAATTTTACTTAGTTTTCATTGTCTGTTCACGGTAAAGGTTGTGCTGAGCAAACTGAGTTCTGAGTGAACTGCGGCCGATAAAATATGTCGGACAAGAAATCTTAGCGTGAAAACTGTAATAACTCTCTTCATTAATTTAGACAGTAAAATGTCAACCACATCGTTAAGATTTATCGTAGTGTGTATACCCGACTTAAGAATAATATGTCCAAAAGTATTCATTTTGATAACTCGGAATTAATTTATTACATACTATCTGTTTTTATAAGTTCAAATTACAAATTAGTACTTAACAAAAATTAAACTGGTTTCAATCCAATCGATTAGTATTTTCTTCTTTTAGTAGGGTTGGGGATATAATTAATACCTCCCCCCCCCCTTATATGAAAGAGGCCGTTAATTTATATCTTCGAATAAGCACAGGTCAATAAATTATCTTATAACTTAACCTTCTTTAAAGTAAAAATATGATTGGCTTATATGTAGGTATATTATTCAAATATTATATTCCACTACATTAATAAACGCACAAGTATGTTACATAATAAATAATGTAATTTATTCATCATGAGTCTTATCAAACATGGATAAAGGAAATCACGGTCCAAGATAGAATTGAAAATATATATATATATATACCTACTTTAGGAAGTGTACGCGATTGAGAAAAATAAATAAATAGAACTAATTATTTAAATTCATTAGAATGCCTATATATTTAATTAGGTTGCTGTTTTTGTTATCTTATCGAACATTGGTGTTTTAAGTACTATGTAGATGAAAAAAATTATAAAATTTAATTTTTATATTAATTAATAATAAGGAAGTATTTTATGCAATTGTATTGATTCGATGTTCTCTATTTACGGTACTAATCTCATCCGAACGTGGAGATATGTCCGTTGTCCTTTTCTGTTTTTATTCTAGTTTTATTGAACACCTCGTCGATTTCTCTCGTCACTATAATCGGGAAAGGCAAACGAGAGTGAACTTGACACTATGAAACACGAGATTTTTGTTCGAATAGCATTGACATTTGTTGCTTTTTCGATTTGTTTATATAAATAACACGTCTGCGAATTGTTGAACCACCCAAACGTTGAACGAAAACTCGCCGTGTAATCCTTTGTGCGGGACCAAAATACCGATCCAAAACGCTGTACATAAGTTGATCCCACTAAGCGTTACTTTTGTTCGTGCTTCTTTAAGCTTGAAGTAGACGAACAGTAGCCGTACACCCTTACGTCGGTCACCACGCGCTGTTGTGCATTTACTTGCTCGTAACACGCAGTGACAAAACTAGATAAGTAAGTAGTAGTAGTAGTAGTAGTATAAGTAGTAGTAGGTAACTAGGGGTAGGGATTCGAGGATCCGGACGTAACATTTTAGAGGGTGTAATAATACTCTATAATTGACCGCTAGTTTGATATTTTTAATTTTATTACTGATAATGTATTTAAAACACGTTAATTAATGTACGGCTTAATATAACTTATATATGTAGTATAAGGAAATAATAATTTTAGAAATATGCAACCAAGGTAACTATAACTCCATGACTATATGTTTGATGTTTTCATTGAATTTAGTTTCATCTACGATCTGACATTTTCTTACGAGAAAACTGTTGTTTACTATCAGTTGTGATTTTTTTGTGTAAAAGAACCCTGTCGACTCAGTGCGCGGCAACGTTCTATTATACATTTACCGATTGCAAATCGGCATTGCGTTCATAATCCAAAGTTTATACACTACGATCGGATCATGCATTTTGGTAAACATTATTGGAATTCCCAAAACTCAAAACCGTAAGTATCGTTTCATATTACAAGTGTTATTTTTCCAATGGCATATACTAACAGTGATTTTGAATTGGTATTATGTTAAAATTCTTCTTTTACAATTATAAATATAAGTTTCAATTGTATCGAAAACGCTGAATAATAAATCATTTATCATTTTTCAGATGATGAAATCACTCTCCCCTCATCTGTTACTGTGACGGAGTTAACTTCGGTTCCAGTACAGTTATCAAGTTTATCAACCAACGGTACTCCGAGAAGAAGACCAAGACTTCCACCATTTTCACCAATTTCCCGATTAGGTCTAAATGCTTTTTTTACATCATTCTGTGTAGATTACTTTGTACTTGATATACTAATATATTCCCGACGACTTTTATATAGATTAATCTTATTTATTTGGTTGTAAAAAACAATTTTACATTAATCAAGAAAAAATATATATAATAATATATAAGAATAATTAATTTTGTATTGAAATTCTTATTAAACTAAATTATACTGTTTTACAGACAATGAAAAGCCTCTTTCTACAACGATTACTGGAATTGACTTTACTTCAGTTCGAATAAATTCATCGAGTTCTCCGAGAATTAGACCGAGACGTCCAACATTAGCGTAAATTCTTCGATTAGGTCCGAGTGCTGCTTTTTACATTTTACATTTATTTATTTAGAGTTACATTGTACTTAATGTACAAAATTTTATGACCAATGATTTTTGCCCGCATGACTCTTACATTTTTTTTTTAACATCTGTCGTAATATGTTATGAACAAAAATAAGATAAACACTCATAATTCGTTTATATTGAAAATTCTAATTTAGCTATTATTTGTCGTTTTACAGATAATGGAGAGATTGTCCTTACAACAATCAACGAAATGCAATGAAGTTCAGTTGGAGTGAATTTAATGAGTTCACCAGCCAACAGTGCACCGACAACTATATCGAGACGTGCACAATTGCCAACAATTCCTCTATTAGGTTCGATTGTTGCTTTTACATTTTTACATCGATCTGTATAGAGTACCGTTTTACTTGGCACATATTATTCTAAATTATTCTTGAATAATTTAATCATATCAATTTTTTATCGCTTTTTAAATAAAAAAAAAATGTTTATATTAGTTATAAATATATATAATTAGTTTTGTTACATTAAAAATTAATTTTAGTGCAATTTAATGTTGATTTAAAAATTATATTTTTTTTAAAGATTCTGAAGAAATAGTCCAGACATCATGCCGACAGAAAGAATACATATAATATACGAAGTTAATGATCTGCAGATTAAACGTCGTTAAGAATTGGCTAACAAAAATGACGGGAAAAATCAAATAAACCAATTAATTAGAAACATCGAATCAGAATTACGATGCAATATTTGCTTTGAAATTTTTACTAAGGTAAGTGTCTTATAACTTAAAAGAGTTCTAGAATTTTACTTAACTTAGAACTCTAAAAAAATATTAAATAGAAATTTAACATAAAATATTTGCTTCATTTCCAAGTAGTGCGTGAATGTATTGATTTGATGATTTTGGTTTAAAATTGAAATTAAAATTTACTCTAATATCTTTATAAATTTTTTCTTCATTAATAAATTGAATTTGAGGAAATATTAGTGTTGTGAACAATTATGAATATTTAATTTCATGCAAGAATTATTATAACACCTATTTTAATTAGTAGGTACCAATTTAAATACTTTTCTGAGCTAATTTCTTATGTTTAAGCATAGCAATAATATGTTGACTAGACAACTATAACAAATAACTCACCTAGTATACAGGATCAAAATCATTGAAACTTCATCGAAATATTGCCGATATGTATAGTAATTTTTTTTCCGCAGCCAACTATTCTTAACTGTTCACACATGTTTTACCATCAGTGTATTGAAACTTGGACGAACAGTATTAATAAATGTCCATTATGTCGAACGTTGGTGACAAATAAGACGTATTGTCTTCCATTAAACACATTTTTAAATAAAATAAGTCCCTGTTTATTAGATGAAATAAGTGGAAGACGTGAATAACTGAAAATAAAAATAATGAGTAATATTTAATTTTTTTGGAAATATAATGTACACGTAAAGGAACATCTTAGTTAATTTTATATTTTTTAGATGGTACGACTAATATAAGCATACAATGAAATAATAGAAATAATATGATGCACCGCATTGGACTGACGTGAAGATACCGAGAGGAATAATACTAGTGAAGAATAATATTATAATAATATTATTATTAGTAAGGAATAATATTAGTAAAAAAGAAACAATAATCTTAATGCAAATTTCAATGATGCAATTTTATCAGTTCTTCAGTAACAAGGAGAATGCTTTCGTTTTTTTTTTTTTTGTAACACTATATATTTCTCAGCGCTTGTCTGCCTCATCTTAATTTTGTAGAATTGTTTTTTTTTTAATTGTAATAATTTTTATGATTTCAATTTTTTTTTTCTATTCAGTTAAAGCATATTTTTATATTTTAAAAATACATATTCAAGGTAGATCGATATATATATATATACTTTCTATAACTCCTATATTTATTGTATATGATTTTTTTTTTTAATAAATATTATGTTATTCTTGTTAATTTGTTGTTGTTATTTATTAGAAATACAATATGTCATAAGATATTCACATATTTATATCGTCAGATACGAAATCAATAAAGAAATTTCCTGTACAGAATTCCTATATAGAATCAGTGTCCAATAGAAATAAACCTAAAACGATGAACCATGCAGTCTAATGGATATAACATTGCCATATATCTCCATAAGCCTAATCCTTGTATTAGTACTGAAGAATGGAGGGAATTGGGCCGATCAACGATCGAACGTTTAAATTAATGCGTTTTATTTTTTGTTGTAACTTGAACGTTCATAGTCTGTCCAACTGATTGCCGCTACCTGCATAGGGCGACTTGTTTTCCTTGGTTAATCGTATGTTGATCATTAGAAGAAAATCGAAGTTCATTTGATTCTTGGATTCTACGATAGAGCGTAATTCCAACGACTTCCCCGGGCGTGGAAATCCCACTGGACGTCTCTGGAAAAAGTTATGCGGTGCGTAGAGGTGGAACTATGAAATTTTACGCCTGGAGAAAATGTTAAAATTACGCCCTATCATGGACCAATAATCAAATACTCTTCTCGAGAATTGTATTTCAAGTATAAGGCCTATGCATTAAACGCATGAAGAACGCAAACATAAAACGTTTCGTGCCCATGGGGTTCGTTGTTGGCGCGACGGACCTGTGTCGTGCTCGTTGCACACCTGGGTCACGACCTACGACGTGCTGCATGTACACTTCATTAGCGCGTTGTCGTTTCATCGGTCACACATTATAGCCCCCTCCTCCCCCCAAGAGACGCGTAAGATATCGCGATACACGTGCCTGTTTGTTTATTTTTCGTTTTTCGTACGTTTTGCACAAACACACGGTCAGCGGGGTTATTTCATTTTTTTTTTCTTGAGCATGTTCTTAAGCGATTGCCTACTCGATCGCTCATTTTACCGAATCGTCGATAAATGTGGAGGGAGCGGGATGTCAAACCAGTCCGAAAATAAAATTATTTTACTTTGTTCTAAAAGTACACGTGTCATTTTTTTTTTTTTGCTTTACAACACGTCAATGACTTTATGAAATACATGTTTATATTTTGATCATGTGCCGACTTTGGAATAATTTGACCCTTAATGCATGACTTGAACCACCCCGAATGACGGCACTGATACGAATCAGAACAGGCGTGTGTTCCTGTTTTCGTGCTCTCGTTCGTGTTATAGTGTGGCTAGACGCGCATATTTGCCCAAATGTTTTACACGCCTTTGATCATCTATCAGTTTCCCGTTGGTGTTCGATATTGTAAGTTGGTAGCACCATGTCTGATTTGCAAATTTCTTTTGTTTTTTATATTTTAATTCGTATGAATTAAATTATAACGCGTTAAATCGATTTACAATGAGAAATTTTATATCGCATAAGCATATGCAATTTATAAAAGATGGATATTAACAAAAAATATTGTTTATCAATTTTAATTGATATTTAGTTAGTTGGCTTGTAGCTGTTGATCACTTCTTCGGAGCGATCGATTTAGTTGACGCGTACGCTGGCGCAAAATCAACATTCCTTCATGTTCGTCGGAATATCCATCGGGAAGGGACGAACCGTGTAACACAACGAAATATAATATCGGTGCGATAGCGCGTTACTGTTTGACGATGACGTTATGTTACACCAAAACGCGCGGATGCATTATGCCTTATGGATTTTTCTCGTAATGTTCCGATAGAAAGGCAATAAAACTTCGGGTTTTTCGGACGCGCTCACACAATCGAAATCGAATCGAATGGTCTCCCGTTGAGATGTTTTGTTTCTGCTGGTCATATTTTGTTGGAATTGCTTCGTGGCCATCGTGATCGTCCGATCGGTGTTGAGGTAAGATAAGTAAAAATGTATCTAGATATGGATAAAAAAAAAAATAATCACTCAAAGATTATTTAGATCAAGATAGGATAAGACAAATATTTTAATGTTCCCCCGGATAATGTAAAATACAAACAAAATTTATCTAGATAAAAAAAAAAGGACATATAATAAATATTTAAAATAAAATTTATACTTTACAATTTTAATTTATTATGTTTACTAATGATTAAAATCTTAACATTAGATGCACACACATTTGAAGTATAACATGAACAACTATCTACTATTATGTGCAATATTCATTATAAACGTTTACCCATTCTCACTCACAGAATTTAAAAGATTATAAAATATTACAAGTATAATTTGCGCATTAAGATTAATTTAAAATTGAACATTAAGACTTATTCGATTAATTACTACATCTCACAGTACCAAGAGAAATCGATCAGGTTTGATGATAAAATTGCTAATAAACAATTGTTTCCATAAAAGATTTTCCTAACGTTTATAGTGCGTTTAATGATCTCGAGAAATAGAGCGTAACATTTTAACTATTAAGCATCACAACACAAAACCATAATTCTTCCATACAAAAATCATCACTTTTCATCAAGGACATAAAGAATACCGAATTACAACTGTACCTACATAACAATAACGAACAGCGTTCAGTCGATAGTTGTTATATTGCACTGGACTATGCGGCCAGAGG
The DNA here is from genome assembly GCF_003268045.1 of Sipha flava. NCBI lineage: Eukaryota > Metazoa > Arthropoda > Insecta > Hemiptera > Aphididae > Sipha > Sipha flava. The sequence goes on from NW_020272774.1 coordinate 2,069,775, forward strand.
AATATCATCATCCGCATTCTAACGACAGCGTATCACGCGCTTCTTCCACCGAGGTGTCCGCACACAAGTCCGGAGGGTTCAACCGAAAAATGGTTTTTCACGATTTAATTCGATAACCGAAACACCTATCGACGCGATCCGCAAACGCACATCACTTGGCTAGAGGCGTTGAGAACATAGACATCGTAAGACTGGCGCACACTGTGACGGCCGACGCGCAGTCGGTGAGCGACGGACGTAAACGTTTGCCGGCATTCCACGGCCTGTGGAAAACACCCGAAAACCCTGAACACCGTTACGGTAGATCGTAGACAGTCCGATGCTTCACGTTGGCACGATTCGATTTCGGGTCGGCGATCGATTTTCTGTTCGTCCAAAGCCCGACGGTCGTGCACACATTTACGTGGATCGTTTTCGTCGATCGTGCGCGTTTGTCGTGCTCAATACTCCGACCGGTACGAAAAACGCGATCCCGGCCGCGAGACCTTGGGGGGCGGATGACCTTTGCGGGCGGCGGTACAGTATGAGTGGCGGCTACCGCGCACGTGACCGGACCGGACGCGGAATCGCTGGGCCGCATTCCCGTGCGTACCCGAATACGGAACGTGCTGCTGCTGCTGCCGCGCGCGCGATCAGACAAGTGGACGCGACCGAAGAGGAAAACCGCTTGCCCACTGTAGCGGGTGGGAGAGGGTCGGGGGCGCGGAGAAAAAGATAAATAAAATATTTATACCGCATTGTGTCGCCGTACGCGCACACTATGTACGCGCGTTTTTCCGATCGGTCCGCCGCCGCCGATTTCCGAGAAACGACTCGAAACTAACCTAGCGCGGTGCCCGTCCCGCATGACCGCATGATACCTAACCTTACATAACCACCGCTCCTAAGTATCCGGGAAACGATTGTTGAATATTTATTGGTTTCTTTCCCATTCGATTCGCCTTTGTCGATCGTTGTCTGTTTATGTGTTTTTCTTCTCATTTCCGTTCCCCGACACTTTTTCTTCGCGCTCGTCGTGCTCGATATTTCCCGCACGAGAACCGAGGGGCCAGTTTTCGTCTGAAATCGGTCGGTATACGACCGCCGTCGGTCGGCGCTCGGGTTCCACTCGACCATCACATTTGTATCGAAACATCAGCAATTTTTTAGTTAATGTCCATTTAGGACGTAGTCGATGTGTTAAGATTTAGTTAAACGTCATCGACTTGGACGGACTTTACGATATGCTCGTTTATCACCACGTGTGTCGTGATAACAATATTTTTGAAAAAACGTTGGGATTTTTTTTTAAAAAAAAAAAAAAACAAGTAATGCGAAAAAAAAAGAATAAAATTAACAACGGCGGATCGCTTGCTCTTTGCGTAGATCCGGGAACAGGACCTCGGTTAGAACACGATTGCGTATGTTTATAGATGGGTAACAAAAAGGTGGGTAAGAAGAATAAATAAGCACGATTGTGTATGAAATTGTATGCATCGTTGTCAAATTTACTAATTTCACTGTTGTTATATCTAATAAACATGGAATACATATACATATAACAGTTCTATAATAGTTCATAAAAAAAATTAATAATAAAATATTAAACAAAATGAGGATAACTAAATAAAATAAAAATAATTAATAAATAAATAAAATCGACAGTTTTTATTGGAATGAAATTATTGTTTAAATTTGAGTTCCTTGACATCTATAACCTACTACTTTTCCTGAAACTCGGAAAATACCGTACAATAAAACAGAAACTACAAAATTTCGTTATATCTGATATATTTGATATCGGTAATAAAAACGATAAAACACAAAGTGTTTATTAACTTTTTCAAGTTTTCTCGTATAAGCATTTGGTGTACACCAATACCGTTAATGAAATGTGGTGTCAACGTTTAAAACTTCGTACGCAATTGTGTTTTACCCTGACTTGCATCACCGCCGAACCTGCCTATTTTCCCGCGTACGTTATACACGCACTATCACGCGGCACTTGCGACGATGTCCACACCGTTTTTTCATCTGTATATTTTTATTTTCATTTTGTTTTTTGATTAATTGTTCCGCGGTTATTGTTCACACGGACCTTTTTGTTTTATTGACTGTTTCGTTGTTGTCATTATTATTATTATTATTATTATTATTACAACAAATCAACAATGAAGATTGTTGAACAATTCATATTATTCTTGTAATTTTCTGCATTTCCGTTGGCGTTCGGTATTTGTTTCTTGTATTTTATATTGTGTTACATTGTGTGGTCGTCCATCGACAACCCCTCCCCCAACAAATTGGCTCCCCGGCGGGGAATTTAACCCCGGTCTACCGCGTGACAGGCGGGGATACTTTTCACCATAAGAAATAAGCATCACTAAGGGGTATCGAGGGTATTCAGAAATATTTGTGGTGTGGCGAGAGTATGTTTTTTTTACCCCAAATAAAAAAAAAAGTTATAGGTTTTAAAAATATATTCGATGTTTATTGTTCAAGTGTGTACGAACATGGACTATCTATTATTGTGATTGCATTCAGAATAATTATATTTCATAATAGATCCACAACAGTTCGCCGTATCGAGATTGACGAAGAAGAGGTCAGCCATTACCGTATTAAACCTATAAAAAATTATTTTTTTACTTTCTAAAAATAAACCTTGCCACCCCGAAACGTGGACTCTAGTGACGCCCGCGCTTAGCACCGAGGATCGTGGAACCGGTGATGTTGAATCGAGTCCGTGCTACTTTTATGTGTTTGAATTGTGTCCAGCTTATTATCTTAATATCTTCGAATTGAGTCCGTATAGATAAAATGTTATAACTACCTACCGGTGGTGACCTTAAACTTTGCACATAATATTACAGCGTAGTATCGTATATGCAACGATAACGGATATTCGTCAACGGTTCACTTGTTCAAAATCAATCAGTCATGTCGAATAATTCGTGAACACACAATATTTACTTTATAATAACATAAATTATTACGAGTGAAAAATGTAGTGTATGCTTCGTGAAAAACAAAAAGAAATAAGAATTATTGAAGTCTCCGTTTCATAAAATATTGCAGGGCGAGGTTCAATGGTGGACATTTTGTAAAAACTCGTGTGTTTTTTTTTGTTTTTTTTTTTAATTTACCTCTAATAATGTTTTGTCAGTGCGTATCCGATACTATATCGGTGTTTGATGGGTAACGGTAATAGGCTGCAGTGGCGTATTTGAGGGCTGATGATGGGGGAAATCACACCCCCCTCCCGAGAATTTTTAGACCAAGATAATTTTTATATAAGTAATGGGTATTTTATTAAGAAACAAAAATTATGATTTATTTTATGGTATTACTACATTTGAAAACGTTTCAAATTTCACACTAATTTAAATAACACAAAACGCTAAATTTTTCATAACGTTTTAATTGTCAATAACGGTAAACGGAAATTTTTTTAAACATTTAAATTTGAATAACGTTTAAATTATTTATAGCGTTAAACACTCAATTGCTTATAACGTTTATATATCCTATAACGATAAATAATATATATTATTTTTATTGAAGATCCAGTCCATACTTAGTGAAAAATTAGATAAAACACAAGCGAAACTTTCAAAACACAGATAGGTGTTAAAAACGAACTAGGTATATAAAAGACCATTCTAAGTGGATCCGGCATTAGATGAATAAAAAAAAAAAAATAAAAAAAACCATAAATATTAAGGATTCACCTGACAAAAATATTACCAAAAATTTTACTAGTAAATTTTGAGCCTGAATGAAAGAAAAAATTCGAGTCCCCCCCCCCCCTAGAAGTAAGTCTAAATACGTCCCTAATAGGCTGAAGGGGCTCAACCCGAGTAACCTAACTCGTTTGGACTCCAATATCCCGAAAATATTTACGGGACCCATATCGATATTCGATCGAATCGATCGAACGTCAGCCCGTGGGCAACACCCGCGCGCGGACCGCGAGACGCTTCGGAAACCTGCCGGCAGCAACGATCGGTAAACGGACGCGACGACCCGGAGACTGAACGGCGAACGTTCGTTTCGTCCAACGTGTCGACGACGACGAACAGCGGAGACAACGCGCGCACGTACGACGAGCCAGAACACGTGCGGCCGCATACGATTCAACGGACTCGACTTTCCCACGGGGAACGGAGCGCATTGTTTTCGCGTTCTTTATTTATTTTTTTTCCGTTTCTGTTCACGTGGTTCGCGTTCTCTCTTTCGCGATTGTTCCGCGATCCACTTCTGTCCGGCGAAGCGTTACCGTTTTGCACGTGTTAACCGATAAGGACATGGGCCCGTTTGCATGCGCGCGGACGAGACACGTCCATCAAACGCCGCCGCGGATCCCCGACCGGGGTACACCACCCGCAAACGTCGCGCGCGTTCGTCCGAGAAAACGGTTTTTTCAACTTAAGTTGGCCGCGGGGCCGCAGAAATCGACGATGCAGCTTTCCGACGGACCGCGAACGTTCGAAATTCCACTCGGACCGATAACAATACTGCAAACGCGTTATGTACACGTGTATCCTCGTACAGCGGCGTACGCAAAATTTTACAATTGTGGGGGAGGGGGGCTTGAAAATAAATAATCACTCAGTTGTAACAGGCGCATTGGCTTAAAAAATAAAATACGAGTAGTTGCTTTTTTATTTCTTATTTAAATCGAGCATCAAATAAACAAAAAATATATGAAAAAAAAAAAAAAATAACAAAAATAACGAGCAATAAAATACATTTTTATTTAGTCCAGTCTAGTAATTGTAGTCGCTCAGGTGATGTTTTTAAAAACTGTTGTAGAACTTTCAATTCGGTCAGATTTTTTTTTTTTTTTTTTATTATTTATATTTGGTAAAGCTAATCCATTAAGACGTTCTTCTGCCATAGTTGATCTTTGGAATGTTGGCTAGATTAACGATGTTTGGATTGTTGCTAACATCAGTTCATTTGTAATCATACATCACAAATACCCATCTACGGACTGTGGTTGTAATCACGGATCAAGATATGTATAATATTTATTAAAAACCTTAGTCCGTGGTTCCAATAAATGGGTAAATATACGCTTCAAGATACTATATCGAATCACTGGTAGATTTAAAAACAAAAATAATAATACGGGAAATAGAAGGGAAGGGGTTCAGCCCGTTAGCCCCCCTCCCCGTCATTACGTACGCCGCTATCCTCGTACGTAAATGAACGATATTGGTCGATTGCGAATGCGTTCAAATACACGTTCGTTGAACACAGGAAATACAACGCGGTTTTCGTGACGAAAACGAAACGTTTGGCCTTGACATATTGTAGTGGTATAATTTTATCGACCGCAGACGCAGGCCAATACGTTTACACCGTTATTAATATTTGATAATTGTTTTTTAACGTTTTCGCTGTAGGGTTCGATTAGTCTTGCGATTCGAAGAATGCAGTCTTTGCTACTGGGTAAACATCAATATAGTAGCCTTACATTGCAATAATGGTACGACGTCTTATCGACGTCGTACCACCCCCATAAAAAGTGAGATTCATTGATTGCAAATCAAATGATACTTGCGCCTTCAACGGCCTGAATATAAATGTGAGAATATGGACGTTTTGTATTTTCGACCGAATCGTGGTTACAACAGAGAGTACGAGTGCTCGGGGAGGTGTTACTGCCGTTGTATTGGCGGTATTTTTTCTGCACGCTCTTACGTCGTGTTAAAAATGATCGTCCGTTAGAGGTTGAGATTATTTTTTCGAACAAAGCGTGCGGTGCGGTTCGACCGTTGGCTGCGTTTTATTTCCGAACCTACAGCGATCGGAAACAAGTGCGATTCGATCCGGGGACGCGGTCGTCGAGTTTCGGAAAACTTCCGCGGCGTACGGGGTGCGCGTAACGCCGAGCACGAAAACGACAACAAGACCCGGCGGTCACGCGGACGAACGGCTTATTATACGAGTGCGTTCAACTCTCCGCCACGGTGACGGCCTGTGTACGAGTTTCACCGGCTCGTTCTCTTGTTGTCCCGTCGTTGTCGTCGTGCGGTAGAAATCGAATCTCACGCAAGCCACGGTACGTCACGTTACCGCGTTGTTGTACATCGTTTCACGTATCGTAACGATTGTTACACGTTTGTTGGTCTACACCACATAATACGTACATCGGTGAATAGGCTCTACCAGGGCCGACCCGGTTAGTATATCCATATGTCACTTGTTATAAATCCTATGGCTAATGCCGTACGTGTAAGACGCCGTGGTTCGGCCACGACGACCGTTCGGTGGGTACGTGTGTCAAACTCCGCATTCGATTTGATGAAGAGATCCATACTCTTAGGTTATTTCATGCGTTCAACCCTAATAACCGTCTGAAACGCTCCGCATTCATTCGCAATACCGGTCACACCCGTCAACCGGTGCTCGTACGGAGCGCCGAAGGGCCGATAAAGAAGTGCGGCGAGGCGTACAGGAATAGCGTTTCATTCGTTGCCACCGAGGTGCCGTAGATCAACGCTTCACCGCCCGGTGGTCGCGTCGGTCGGAAACGATTGAACGGTTAACACGCAGGAAACAGTACGCTGTGCGGCAAGGGCGACAAAAGTAAGCTATTACAGTCCTACGCAGGCCGCAATCGCCCTCCCGCGTGAGCCAAAAATGCTAGTTTTTGTTACGCGCCAGCGATCGGTGAAAAGGTAATGCAGGGATCTATACAGCACCGGACTAGTCTACGGAAAAAATTCCACCGGATAAATGTTATTGTCCGTAACGATTGACACGCTAATGTAGGAACATTAAAAATGAAATATGTTTAAACGTTTATAATTCAATGCAGGGAAGTTATAATACGAATTTAGGATTTTACCAAAAGTTTGTGTTTTGTAAGAACCGTGGTATACATTATGGTTTCCGGTTGCGCTGCGAATACAAGGCCAGAACTTTTGGTGATATCCACTTTACCGCCCGCTTGACAGAAAAATATTGCTTTCCAACGTTTCGATCACAGTCGAAAACCAAACTTTCGGTGTAGACAAGAACAACATGTTGATTCCGTTAAAAATAAAAACGTGCACAACCGTTATGATGAAAATGAAAAAATGTATGTTAAGAACACACTATTATCTGTAATAAAGTAAAAAGTATAAATCAATGTGACATTTGTGTGTCACAAAGTACAAGAATACTCGTTTACGCATAGCTGTTTATAAGTATAAAATCGATATTATATTAGTTACATTTGTATGATATTAAGCGAAATAAATTAATATAATAAGAATTCATTATTTATAATACATACCAATATTGGTCTTACGGAAGATTTTAATGTAAGTATACGTCTGAATTCCACGTTCTGGAAAATAAAATAATATATAGATTTCATAGCTTAAACTCCAAGTATACACCATTTTAATTCACTTGGATTGTTTTTTCAATTTGATATTTTGTTCTTAATAAATGTATTCGTTTAAACAAGTTCTAAATTTAAGTACGATTCCTCGACCATTTCTTACAGAATTCATCTTCTTGTCGTTCTTCTCTTTGGTTACCTCCCATCACATTCCTTTATTTTCTCCTTAACTCATCCTCACCCACAAAGTATCGTTTCTTTTATCAGTTTTACCCGATTTTCAATCGAGTTTATTACACTATACACGTAAAAACAAAAAAGTTTTAATAATAAGTGCAACGAAAAAAAAACAATTTTCGAAAGCATGTAAATCATAAGCGATAGCCTGTATTGTTCTTCATCATGAGTTGATTTAAGAAAGTTTACTATAATACTTTTAATTTTTAATATAAAATGTAATGTAAACATTATTTTGTAAAAAATGTGGAATGTATTTGTGCCTAAAATATAAGTTAAAATGTATAAGCGTAACAATCAGGTCTGTTCAGAGATATTTTGTGGATGGAGGCAGAATCAAGTGGCGGCTTCTTCATATATATATTAGGATATTAAATCTTCTCACTTTTTACAAAAACGTATTTTTAGTTCTTATAATCATTACACTGTGATTTAAGATTGTTTTAAATAAATAATGAAACATTGTACACGTTACCCGTCTTTATGAGTTTGGACTAAGAGAGTTACTTAAAACCACAGTGTTTACTTGGATTTCAAGGGACCTAAGTTAATTTTGACCTAGAAATCCCTTCTCCCTTTGAACGGGACTGGAAGAAATTATTTTATTGGTCTAGCTGTACGAGTTGGTCAAAATTTATGTCACCCTCCCATCGGCGTCAATAAATGCAATGCCGTCACAGGAATACACAACACGTATTAATGTAGGACAAAAAAGTGGAAACCATCGTAGACGCACGTATACGGTTCCGTTCGACTCGCTGGCCCAGTGGTATATTACGTGTTCCGAATAACGCGAAAAAAAATTGAATAAAAATAACGACCGCTTTATTATAGAGTTGATAAGGGTGTACTACTGTTGTTCGCGATCCGATAAGGCTTCCGACTTTTTTACATTTATTTTTTTTCCTCCATTATTAAAATTACGTGTTGCGTTGTGCCCATGGCGAAAATATCAAGACGATGTCCTCGTGGTGCGTAAGATAAAAAAATAAAAATAAAAATAAAAAATCGCGCGCTGATACGGATCTGTAGCGGACCGCGGAACGTTAACGTTTATCATATTATAATATTATGTGTGCCCGGTGACGAAGACGGTAGTAGGCCGCGGGCCTGGAGGGACAAGGAGCTCGCAAGTACGTTACAATATTATGTGTATCGCGTGTACAGATCGACCGATAACCATCTACCGGACGGGTTATCTACGTGAGAAACGTTTGGCGAGCGCGTGTAATCCGCCGCGGTCATGCGAAAACGGGACGGAGAAGAAACCTCGAAAAAAATAGAAAAATGAAAAAGGAAAAAAAGAACTGACAGCGATCGATGTCCAAACGTCGCGGGAAGGAATACGCGACATCGGCAACAATTTTATACCCGTGTGAGCGCCCGTGTACAGCGAACTTCGTTACGAACGCGCGTCCTTATTATAATATTATAATGTTCCGTTCACCCGGTTTTAGAGGCCGCGGTTCGTTCATTGATCGTGGTAAGGTGATATTTTTACTCCACGGGAATTGTTTGTTATCTTTCGAATTTTTCTTCTCTTTCCATGCGAAGGACCTCTTTTAATACATATATAAAAATTTAAATGTACATATTTTAGCAGACTGCAAACATGGATCGAAATATCCTTTTGAGATACCTTTATCCGCGGATAAACGAATTCCAAGGATAATCAGTTAAACTCAAATCGAAACTAAAATGTAATCATTATATTATTAAGAAACATAAATATTTTAATGTCATATAGTATCCGAAGGAAATTAATTAAAAACACATTTTACTTTTATTTAAAAATTCGTATTATGTGACTTATAATATTTATATTACTTATTTTTTTATAAAAAAAATCAGTTACAAATAGTTGATTTTTTGTTTGGTAACACTCTATTTAACTTGCAACTGAAATGTTTTCAAAATGTAACTTAACCATAACGGTATATACATGTAATATGCAGAAAAACATTTTTTTTTGTTGTATGTACATTGTTCGTTTTGCAAGAGACCGTAAGTACAAATTGCACATTGCCATCATGGGGACCATTAGATGTTTTTTTGTTTGTATTAGCTTAACAACAAAGAAGATAAGATATAAATCTTAACCTTAAAACGGTTTCAGGGAGTTATTGTTAGATATTTACAAAAACCATGACTACAGTTTATTTTTATTTTTTTAGGTTATTATTATTATTATTTTGCGAAAACGCAAAATAGATAAAACAGATACAGATCAAAAATAGTACAAGCACGAAATCGGAGGTACGATATTTTCGGCAACGCCGTAGTTACCGGTATTAATTGACAATAGTGGATACCAGTATCAACATTTGAAATACCTCCAACCCTAGTATTACTAAACCCAAAGAACATGCAATACTGTGTTGGTGGAACACCGACCATATGGGTATAATGACCAAAAAAAAAAAAATTCATGAATACGAAAAGTTCAACTTTTTTCGGTAAAATTTGAAAAAAATTTAATTCTTCCAAATTAGTGGAGATTTAATAACTGATATAATAATACGACTGTGGTGTATTTAGTATTTAATCTTGAACTGAAGATATAATTATCAATTTTATAATAATTCATGTATTGACAATAATAAGGTATGTACATTTAGCATCGATAAAATATCAATAATTACTGATGACATTGCATCCTTTTAAACCATACAGAATTTGATTATTTATTTCAATGTCTCAAGAAAAATCTGCCACCCCTAAATTCATTTAAAATTCGCTGCTCCGGGACGATCGTCTTCTTTTGTTAACCATCGGACGTGGTCACCGAGTCCACAGATCGCCAATAACCGTTTCCACTCGTGACGCAATACGGTTTTTATTAGATACGTGCGATGTGCTGTGTAGGTATTTTTTCAAACTGTTTATAATTCAATAGGTACGCGTTTGCCCGGTCAGTATATTTATTCATTTATTACTAATATACGGATCACCGTTTCCACATTAGAGTAACAGTACAATAACAATAAATATAATAGGACATTCAAAATATATTATCCATAAATATGTACTACAATAACAAAAGTACTAATATTATGTCAATAACACATTAAAACAAACTGTAGCGAAACCTCAGATCAACTCGATCGTGAACAATTTTTGTACCTGAGATATAATAGTCATAAAGTGTAGGAATACGAGAACGAGTGAACGATATGTCTCTAACTAGAGTTAGGAGCTGAAAGAGGTAGGTTAGATCGTAATCTGATTTCAAAATTTTGATTCCTGTTCCTGTTAGCTGGGCGATCAAAAATCATTAGCCGAATAACTTAGATTGACAGCGGTGTTGACCGGTGCATTTTTGGAAATAATTGAACTCTAGGGTTACGTTGCTCAACGGTTTTAAATCAAACGTGCTCTACTCTCGACCCAATCGATCCTATATCATACACGATATGTGGCTTATCAATCATTACAACACCATTGTAATTTCGTCGTATGTTCAAGATCCGTAAGTCCAACAAGTCGGCTGCTCAAAAATTCCCGTGACATTGTTCGAGACGACGGAAATTTCAAAATTTAATTCGATAGCGTACATTGTAACGCTGCGTGCGTCGCTCGTACACAATACAGATCTGGAACGCCGATGTCGGCTGGCCGCGCAAACGGTCGACAAATAAAAAATCCGTACAAACGTTTAAATCTTAAAGAGTTTGTAGTTATCGTAATCGGAGATGAGAGGGGCGAAATAACGTTTCTCACGCGTGTGTTTGATGCAGCAGCAGCAGCAACAATCGTATCGATACGGTTTCGACCTACGACGCGTATAACCGGGGCCGTTGCATATTGACCGACGTGGGCGGAATAGATATGAAGTTTCTCGTATTTCTTTTTCGTTTTATTTTATTTTATTTTTATTAATTGAATTTTGTCATCGTGATTGAACATAAAACGGTGGCGGTGACGTCGTTACAATAATATTGAATAATCGACGGGCGAGCGATGGATACGATGGATACATGTTAATATAATATGCGTAATTTCGGTACGCAATCGTCAGTCATGATCTCGGAAAATAATCCAGTGATCGATCGAACGTCTTTGATTTTCTTAATGACTCTAAAAAAAAAATAATAATAATAATAATAAAACCACGTAGTTCGATCGAGCGTAGTGATAGTATTCACACACGTGCGCGTCTTTTATGGGTCGCTATATTATGCGTGTATAAAAATTAATACGTTTGGATAAAATAAAGTTTCTATTAAAACACGACGACCGAAAGATATTTAAATCGAATAAAAAACATATTTTATGGAAATCAATGCGGTTAGAAATAATAAAATAAAGTAGAACGAATTTTTTTATTTTTATTTTTATTTGTTCGTTTATTCGTTGCGGCGAGAGCTGTATCGTTAAAACGGTTCAACATATAGACGATCACAAACATAAAAATTGTAAATAATGCGAAAACTGATTATGTTCTAAGTAATATTTTCAATACATTATTGACATGATTCAAGGCTGACTGAATACCCCTCATCGAAGGTTAACTTTCGAACGTATAAGACCTGATTTCATAATACTCCAAAACCAGACTGGTACTGGACGGGCTGTCCAGGGTATAATGTTGTTAGTGTGTGAGTAGGTCAAAATTTTTCCAATAAAAAATATTAGCCTTAACCGAATTTTAATGCGTTTTTTACTAATGAACACTATAAGAACACCAACATTTTGAATCCTATCGAAATATATTTTCAATATCAATATATACAAGTATTTTCTTCTATTTAACTACTATATAGTTAATGACCTCATCATCATCATTACAATCGCTAATAAGAACAATATTATCATTAAAACAAATTAGTCTTTGGTAAATTATTTAATTTAGTCAATGATTTCATATGGAAAACATTAAGAAAACAGTAAGACATGGACTGTGTCCGCGTAAATTGTATAAAAGCCTAAAAAATACTTCAATCCACGATTAGCTATGTTCAGTGTTCCTTCGGCGGTACATAGTTACAATCTTATAACATTCAATAGAAAAATTTGATAAAACAGGAAGGTGTATTATACAGGAATATCATTGAATTCCATTCGTGCTATCTCTCGGTTCTTTTCTTTTTCCACAACGACATGAGCCACCATTGTTTTCAAATACTGGTATGTTAAAACATTCGTCCTATGTTTGGTGTTCGTAGAAAGGTATTCTTAGAAAAGAGAAGACAGTTTTCCTTTTCCAAGTTCAAAATGTGAAGAAAGCTTTCTATGAGCGGTTCTATTTTTTAACTATACCATCATAATTTTTAAGCTCCAACCGAACCAAGGTCCGTATCACCAGCAACGCCATTTTTGAATAATAATACCAAACCTTGACTGTATTTTGCACTTTTGTTTGTACAATTTTGTAAAACCAAAATAAAATTTTGTACACCCACCCAAACCCGAGAAAACCTGATTTTTCTATGTGCTGGAGATCATCACATTTTATACTGTGCCTACTACCTATAATAGCCACAATGCTGTACAGTAATACTGTATTACTAAAATAATATGACAATAAGTTAATAATAACTCAATAATAGTTATCAATAACCCGAGTTTTACTTTCCACTGCACTATACCTCACTATTGTATATGATGGACTAAATATAAATGAAAATAATAAAAAATAGAAAAACCCCAATTTCTGGTTTGTGTATGTGGCTTGAATTATTTGACTAGTTGTTTATTTTTTATACGATTATTTCCGAAAATGGAAAATTAATATTGTGATCCAAACTGTGGATACTGTTTATGACATATACTCAGGCTCGTATTTAGGGGGGGGGTGGCATGGGTAGGCACAAGCTCAAGGGCACCAAGTCTCAGGGGCGGAAAATATTTTAGCAAAATTAATTTTAAAAATTATGTACTTAATGAAAAAAAAAATAAAACAATAAAAAAAAGAAATTAGTATGTTTTATTATATTATAATTTGTTAATTAAAAAAAAAAAGGAAATAATATGTTTTATTATGTTATAATTTAATTTATTAATTAAAAATTATTAAACGATTTTCATTTATAAGTTATATTTTAATATTAAAGAATCTGGATTATGGACGAAATAATAAGTTATATTATTATTATTTATTTTTGGGGGAGGCCTAAATTATATGTCCGGGGACGCCAAATTTTTAAATACGAGTCTGCATATACTTCCTTACTTTGCTACCTACTTGAATTTTTTTTTGTCCTTACTTTGATACGAAATAAATACATTACATTTAAATAAATTTATATACTCCTATATATTTTCTCATATCTTTCAAAACTTCACTTTAGGCGTATCTGCCATTTTTTTTAAAAAAATCATAAATAATTAAATAATGTTATTATCTACTTATTATATTAATAAAATTCAACATGGATTCATTAAATAAAGTTTTAAATAAATATTTCAATTTTTTTTATTAATACAATTAGGTACATCATCAATACAAATACATAGTGTGTCAATAAAATATCATACAAAATATTAAGACATGACTGTCCGTTGTAAGTATGTACCTTTACAAGGTACCTGTACCACTGCTATCTTATAGATAACAAAAGTCAACAATTAAAAATTGTATAATGGTACTTACTACTTAATAGATTAGAATGATAAAAGGTACTCCGTAGTGCGTAACCCTGACCTTATGATAAAAATTTAATAAACTAAGTACAGTATTTTATAGGTGATTGTATCATTATCGGGTTTGGGTGGGTGTACAAAATTTTATTTTGGTTGTACAAAATTGTACAATAAAAAGTACATAATACTGTAGTTAAATTTCAATTTTTCAACAATTGATTAATGGCCGTGCTGGGGATACGCATCTCTAGCACGGCCATAGAAAAATCAGGTTTTCTCAGGTTTGGGTGGGTGTACAAAATTTTACAAAAAAAAGTACATAATACTGTATAAGTTAAATTTCAATTTTTTAAAAATTGGTTAATGGCCGTGATAGAGATGCGTATCCCCAGCACGGCCATATAAAAATCGGGTTTTCACGGGTTTGGGTGGATGTACAAAATATTATTTTGGTTTTACAAAATACTGTTAAGGTTTGGTATTATTATTCAAAAGTGGCCGTGTTGGCGATACGGACCTACCGAACCGGGGTGTAAATTTTCATGACGAAAGTCCACAAGCATGTCGATCTTACACGGTGTCTACTACCCTTCTCTCATTCATCCGATTTGCATTTCCAGTTTTCCGTACTCCTGTTACACCAAACTGTTTGTACCGCAGCCACCGTCGAATATTATTTAAAACAACCGGCGCACGTATGCATACTTGTGCGCGCGCGTTATCGCTGCCGTTTCATCAGCAACGCGCTATTACCTATGCTCTATACGTAAAGTTTTTTCGCCGTCGTACACGTCGTATTAACGTTGTCGTCGTGTTCATACGCATATGGCATATAAATATATTATTATAATAATATAATATTCGTTTCGTAACGCATAACGAGTCTTGACGTTTTTTCTGGGTGGTCACAACGCGAGCAAACACACACACACACACACACACAGACTCAATATGAATCGTCGTCGTTTGTATTTACTACGAAGATAATTTCGGAAAAAAAAATCCATGATAATCGTAATAATAATAATAACAAAAAAAAAAAAAAAAAAAAAAAATAGAATAAACATAAATAAAAATGACCGCATATAGACCACATCGCCACCGCGGCCGCCGCAGCCACCCGTGGTCATCCGAAGAGACTACCGAATAAATAATCCGCTGCCGCGCGTAAATTAGGAACGCGCGGTCGCTTCTAATACTTGAAAAGAAACCTCTTGTACTTATATATCGTTCGAGTTTATGTGTGTGGTGCGTGTGTCGACCGGAAGCCCGGAATTAATAATGTTCTTGTATATATTATAATAATATTTCGGTACACGTTTCGGCCGGTATTTATTTTTTATTTTGTCATCGTCCCGTTCGGTTTGTGGAATATTATGTTTTCGTTATTTATTTTATTTCACTAACGTACCGTTTCGTCGTGCTCGTAACTTACCCGATCCCCCAACGTTTCTAATGACTTTGGACACGGTAGCCGCTCTCCGCTGCGTTTCCAGGACGAACGCGCGCGCCATTCGCGACGATAGAGACGTGAACGCCCGCTGCACCAGTCGTCCGCCATGGTCGCCACGAATAAATCTTTTAGATTTTTTTCTTCTTTATTTTTTATTTTAAATTCTTATAATTTTATCGATAAAAACGAGGTAGCTTCGCAAGGTCGATTATATACCACCGCCACCACAGTTGCCGTCCCCTTGTATTACGAACACGAGGTAATTAATTCTACCGAATAATATTGTTTTTTTTATATACCCCCCTCTCTCTCTCACTCTCTCTCTCTCTTTCTCAAGATTTCCGTGTTTGCGGAACATTAGTAAGACGTTTAAATTAATCTTGAATTAATATATATAGTAGTGCGGTGACGTAGAAAACAGAGTTTTAATGTCTCTCGGATTTGTTTCGACCATTACTCTCGACCTCCGCGCGTGTACATACGCAACGAATTATTCGAATTTAATTATTATACGTACTCGTCGCGATTGCAAACTACATATATATATATTACATGACATTATGTTATCTTACCGCGCACACCGGTGTAGTTTTTGTACGAGTCCGAGTGAGCAAGTTTAGCGGGTCAACTAATCCGATTTGAATTCTACGCTACTACACACTCTGGACTAGTTTTATTAAAACGCGAGTCAAACGATAAACATTATGACGTCACGATAGAACGGGTCGTACTTAATTATCTCTGTTGAATATTTTAAAACTTATACAACCAGAATATCTAAGTTATGGTACTTTTCTGTTTAAATAAATCATGCAAAACTGTTTGAAAACGAGTGTATACGAAACGTTGAACCTCATCAGTGACGTTTTCTATTTCTGCTCGTATTGTTTTTTTTTTTTTACGTTAATCTTATCTAGTTGAAATACTCCCTAATGACGATTTCAAGCCATTTATACCTAGTAAGACTATGGACAAGATGCGAGAAACCATAACGTATGGTATATAACGTTTATAATACCCAAAGAAACAATGCATATACGGAATAAAACAGGAGATACCGGAAAGAGGGAGATGTTCTAAAAATATTAAAATGTACAAAAACGTATAGCATCTGAATCTGAATAGATTGTGTGATCAGAACACAGGTACGAATTAAAAGCAACTATTATTCAAATGTTATTTAAATATTCATTGAACATCTTTGCTATTTCTACAGTACGGCATACTGTTGAAACACCTCGAAACGGTAAGGTTGGGTAAGGTTAGGTTTGAACATCGATCGCAAACACATACGTGTCGCGCAACACCAAAATCTTGCCAACCGCGGTACACGCCGTTTATACTTATTATTTACGAACGTTTCGCTGTACACGTACGACGTGTTCTTTAATTAGTGAACGTAATGTTACAAAATAATAATATGTTATTCGAAAAAATGGAAGTACATTATGCAAATTTCGAACTTCTGATATTGAAAACTCGTTATATCTCGAAGACACTTTTTCTATCTTTGGATATTTTCACTCCGCAGCAGGTTTTCGTTTCCCTGTAGTTATATATATACATACGATTCGAGTTCTGCAATAAATAATACATACGCTGCACACTTAAATCATAACGGCTATAGAGGTATGTGTATAAAATAATATAACGTGCGTGTACATGTAATACAACGTATATAATAATAATAATAATAATAATAATAATAATAATATAATGTCGGTGTGCTTTTTATAGCATATGAGCATGTCGTAGTATTTAGCTGTACATTCAATCATGTAAATTGTCATGTTTATTTATAAAACTCTGTATGCGCGCGGTATCACTGCCATGACGATAATAACATAATTAGAAATATATGTATGAACGATTAACGTAATCGATTCATGGTATAAGAATTAAAATAAAATCAATTAATGTACAACGAAACGTATACGCGTCGGTAAACCGTGATGTATATGCCACGCGTGTATAGGCACATATTTAAAATTTTATTTCATAGTCCTGCGAAACGATCATAACAGCGTTAATATACAGAGTGCGGCAGAAAAACCTTCACGGTTTGTGAAACTTTTTTGTAAATTTGTAAATACCAAACCAAGTGGAATATAAAAAGAAATGTTTTATTTAAAAAATGTAAACATAATGCCATTTTATTTCAACTATTACTAAAAATTACATCACCTATGTGATGGTCCTCGTTTTCCATACATTGATCGAATCTTTTTCGGTAGTCTTATATGGCCCTACGGGTCATTTTAGGTGGGATGGCAACAATTTTTCAGTTTATTACTTATTTCAAGGTTTCCACAGTTTGAGGACGATGTCGGTACAATTTTGAGGTAGCCCCAGTGGAAAGAGAAAATATGCATATTTTTTTTTTTTTTCGAAACTAGAATTGAAAACGAGTACGGACAAAATAATATGTGGTTTCGACAATATGGTGCAATCGCACACACAGCTCATCGGTCACACTGGAAAGTTAAAGGTTATCTAATTTTTTTTAAATTAAACAATTTTATATAATATATTTATACAAAGCTCTAAGTATGTTATTTTGATCACTTAAAATCTAGGTTTAAAGAGCATTTAAAAATGTCCACAGTTCCGTAAATCCAGTTATTTTTTCTAAAAGCAAAAACGTGTACATACGTTATATTTCACGAATTTAAACAAGGAAAAAATAAACTTAACCATGAAATTAGTCAACCGAATAGTAATTGCGTATCACGGAATTTGATATTATCAACCACCTAACTGTAAGTTAAAAGTTATTTTATCTATAAATTAGCTATTTAATTGACCAGATAAAAAGTAAAGGAACTCGAACTTTTTAACAAGTTAACTGTTAGTAACTTGGAGTTTTACCAATAGATATTGCGTTATAGTTGTACGATTCTTCTAAAGCTTCACTGGCCGAGGAAAACGAAATTCGTGTACACGGGGAAACAAGTTACTTTTCTACTTACTGTTATTATTATATTTAATAAAATAAAATAAAAATAAAATATTTATTTTTTATCCATTTATACATACGCGCAAAATATAAATTATAATACTATGTTTTCGGTGATCGTGTTGAGCCGGATCCACGGTGCACCGCAAACGCGCTTACTGGACTGCTACTCCGGCGGATTATCCTCGCCTACCCGCGTGATCGAAACACGCCCAAGACGCTTCGCCGTATGCTACCCACTCGTCACCCGGACCACCCCGGTTCGTATAATCGTTTCCACGCCGTGCGAAAGATGGTTAATACCGACGACGGTAAAGGGGCCCACACAATGGACTTTAAAAGATTATTGCTCGTTAGGTCTCGTTCCGAGTGTCTGCGGATCAATCGCCGGTCCATTGACTGATGGTTATTTGTTGTGATTGGACGTAATTATAGTTGAATTTGGTGAGAAAGAAAGAGAGAAACTGATAATCATTATAGCTCTCAACAGGAACCACCTTCTTGGAGTTACCACGGATCGAGAGTTTTCGAATTCATAAACAATGAAACTCGATTAGCATAAAATGAATACGTAATTTGTTCCACACGAGACGTAATATTACGTATTATTTATTTACGGAAACCGTCTGCATAATACACCACCCCTACGGAGAGCTGTTATGTTAATTCGTGTGGGGTGAAGGCGTATTGATGGGAATCTCGGGTGGCCATCCGTATTATAACGGTCCGCGGAACACGTGTGTTAATATATTTTAAACGCTCTGGCATACGACATTGGATCAGTTGTGTGCCTATTCCGCCGACAAAAGCGCGGGTAAAGTCAACAAATCAAGGTAAGTGTTTTATAATTTATTAGATTACTGTACGGGTTAACAACGGTTTTACATATTTTGTACGTCGTAATACGGTACCGCGGTCGGCGCATATTATACTGCTATATTTTTTGTTTAATTCTACTCTCGTGGGGTTCGTTTGTGGAGAGATTCGAAGATCCATGCTGCGTGTTCCTGTCTCGGTGCACGTTTCAGCGCAGTTCCCTTTATCGACCGGGAACCAAGGATACGTCGAGATAACCGAAATGGGTGATCGTCATATTTATATTCCCGCGATCGTCCTTTCAATCAGTTCGTCGCCTGAGAACAATTCCAATCGTATTCTCTGTGTACACGTACATTTAAATATCATTTACTAATTCAATGATCCCCGAATAACTTGATAACCTGACCGCTATACTTCGAAAACTCAAGAACTTGAAACTCGACATAGCAGTTCCTAGTATACTCTAGACGTGCTATAAAGAAAGGATTTGTTGAAAATCGAATTTTTAATGTTCGAAACCATTTTGGACTGAATATTCACTTTTTGGTTGATTAGGAAAATAATTTAGTTATTCGTAGATTATTTATAGAAATATTTTAGTTTATCTAATACGTTATTAATAATTATATTAAATGATAATATTATTAAACAATTTGCGAGTATTGGGTACTCTAATTTTGGTTCTATTTAATTAAATATTAATGTTTAATTGTTAAATCAAATTTCATAAGACTACGCGATGGTTGTGTGATTTTTCAACCTAAAGCCATTAGGTTCAATGTTAGCGATTGCTCGAATCTAAAGTGATGTTCAGCTAGTCATTCAATAGTTCTTAGATTATAAGAAAAAACATTTTGAAAGTCAAAGTCGACCGTGTTTTGTTTCACCAAGTTACGAGTACACTGTAACATTTCAACAACGGTGTACGATCGTTCGTCGTCTAATGCATGCGCGTCATACGAGTAGTTTAGTAAGCCCGTCGAATAGGCTAACTAGATTAATTAAATAAAATAACGACGATTTTAATTATTATATAATACTTAAATAATTTTTACACGAGAAAAGTTTAGACTACAGTTCTCCACATACAAATTACTTAAGTCTTTACAAGATGCAAGTCAGAAGTGACGCTACGAGGAACATATCGGTTCCCTTTATGTACTTATGTTAATTAACTATATCAGTACAATTTATTATAAAACCTGCACATAATATTCCTAACAAATGCAATCTATTACATTACATATACCACGTGATACTACAGCAGTATGTATGTATCATACGGGTAAACGCTAAGGGTAGGGAAAAAACTTACCAAACATTTCCGCCCTTCCCTATACCGTATCTCGTTGACTTTAACGATCGTTCGACGATTTCGTTTTTGTTTCGTGTGCACTGTGACCCGTCCGGAGAGAATTATTACCCATTTCGCCCGATCGGTGTGTTCGCGTGCACACAATCGTTTACAGGAGGCGAAGTGTCAGATTTTTCGTTCGGTACTAATTTCTTCGGTAAATTTCGTCGGTCTTCTCTCCGCCCACGCGGTTTCCGGTGACTTACACATGGCATTCACGAGCGTTTTACCCCGACGCGACATCGTAAACGTACATGAGTTGTGCGTACGAACTCGTCGACCCACACGTTTAAATGCCAAAATATTTGTTTTTTTTTTTACATTTTTTTGTCCTCCAAACCGAACGAATCGGTTCGCCGCAGTTGGCGCGACTCGTTGGTTTGCTCATCGGATGCGTACGAAACCCCGTCAAAATTTCACAAGCCGTTCGGGCATACGTAATAACCGTGGTTCCAGCAAACAGTACTCACCCGAGTGCTGCGAACACGAACAATAGACGTCCTAAAATCGTTCTGTTTGTGACACGCTCCACACGCTGTGTGCGTACTATATGCTAATTGATTTTATTTTCGGTACGTTTCGTCGCTTAACTCTGTATCGTTTGCAACACGGTAACAGGGGACTTGATCAACTGATGGCCTTGGAGAAAAAAAAAAACCCGACTGGAAAACCAATTCGCTCGTCGACCTCCAGGGGGTTAGATAGTGATCGCGAGTATCAGCGGAATCAAGTGCCTAGTGATGATGTCGATGATGATGGCCAGAAGGAGGAGTTAAGCTATACTCAACGACGGTTCGGACTTGCTACCGACAATGCAAAGACAGGAACAAGACGTGGTTATTGTTGAAATCATTTTTTGGGCGGTTACGCGGAGACACGCGCGTTCACGACCTTACAGCCGATTGCGGTTGTTGTATTATCGCAACATTAGTTCGATAATACATTACAGAGCCCACGGTCGTCGCGTGTCGCGTTTTTACGAGAGTGTATACGACCATTATTTTTTTACCAATCGAACACGACCGATTTACAGATACATATTTAATACGCAATTATATAACACTAAAACCTGCTGCGACGTGATTCGTACACGTTTAAGTTTGTTATGTTTTTATATTTTATACACACCATTTGATCTCAATCTTCTACATGGTA
This sequence comes from Sipha flava, assembly GCF_003268045.1. Lineage (NCBI taxonomy): Eukaryota > Metazoa > Arthropoda > Insecta > Hemiptera > Aphididae > Sipha > Sipha flava. The sequence goes on from NW_020272774.1 coordinate 2,091,652, forward strand.
CGTAAATATTAAAATATTTACGAAAAACACAATTACGTTTACATTTCAGTGTAAACAGGGACGAGAAACGATCGTTGCACGCGATAAAAGAATTATTTTCGCCCTAAACGTATTTACTTCCGTAGTCCGTCCTACACCTGCTTAAGAATTACAGCGGCGGAAGCTGGTGGACAAAACGCGGGGCGAGGAACATATTTTCAAAATGTATATTTATTATATTACATTATATTATTTATATTTATTATTAAATGTATATTTTCACTCATGAGAATCATACCAAGATTCCTTAAAAGAACGATATCATACCTTTTCATTTGAATATTAAATATTTAAATCATTTAATGTAATCACTGGTCGACCGTCGTTGAATATCTGACGTTTGTTATTTCAACTACGGTGAAAAAATTGTGTTTGTAGTAACTTCATAATAAAGCCATAAGGAAATATAATTGTAATAATAGTTTGTTGTTATTAAATATTAATAATAATAATAATTTATCATAGACAACTTCACAACTACTTTATATAATACAAATGCAAAATTGAAAATGTTTATTTCATAAGAATTTATATATTTAATTAGTGATATAAGTATTACGGATAACTACACGAAATTACGACTATCTTCCCGTTCCTATTTTTATTAGCGGATGTTACGTCGCTTAGATGTAATGACTAATGGATAATGTTAACATTATCGGTTGCAAAAATCGTTTTACCTCTTTTCATCATACAATTTTCGACTTCCACCACTTTATATATTTTATAATTATGCCGTAAATCAGAGGCAAAATATCGGCCTCTTGGAACTCTTCGGCACTTTCCAGCTTTCGGTTTCATTGACCATTCCATCAAAGATAAGATAAAATTAAAATCCTAATTTATCTTATCTGTGGTTCTAATTTCTATCGTTCCTCGAAGGCACGAACATTTTCTGTCATAGTTTTTGATAAATAGCATTGGATATATAATAATTTATAATAACAAAAAACTTTTCTATTTTAAATTTAATTATAACCAGTGCTCAAATTTACGGCGAGCGTAGAGGGACGGAGCTCCTCTGCTATTTTTTTTCTGCGTACCCCAATTATATTTTTTCGTTGCAACGGGATGCTACGTTCACTCTAACTAATGTCCAAAATAATTTTTATTAAAATGTCGATTTCAATTCACGTCAATTTTATAACAAATATTACGATTTGTGATATCAAAACTATTTTTGATATTCGTTTATTTTCACGTTGAACTCCGTTACTATTATCATTTATCCGTGCCCAGCCTATGTAGCCGAAATCACGTTCGATCGTCTAGTGACTACATATTATAGATAAAACCTTGTTATGCAAACACGCAGTACGCGTTGACCTGGCGACCTGCGCTTAACAACATAAAAAATATATAATTGGTTGGAAACACAATATATCTTAAGTAATTTTCAGTGTGTGTCACTTCAATGAAATTGTCTACCATCGTAGTTCATAGACGTGGTGTACTTCCGCAGAGGAACATACAGGAAAAATTAACTCCTGTGTCACTAGGGTTGTTATGAGAATGTGTTGGTTAATGGCACGATCACCCACCACTGGGTAGCGTTAAATTATCACTGAAGAGGGGCACTATCACTTTGTACATTAAAATATGCTTTGATTGGAAATCAATTCGAATGTGTGGTAAATAAAATTCTATTACGCTTAGTACCTGTATAGTTGTACGAGAAAATATATTTTCATACCAAGAGATTATGTGGTGGTTACGATGACCGTAGGTGGTGTCGTCATTTCAAGAAAAATATAAATAGTAAATAGATACAGATATATTTTGGTACATAATTTATTCATTGTAAGGTTTGTTATTAATATTATCGATGTTAATATTTGGAATTTAAATATTTGTGTAGATAAAAAAAATGGTATTCAAAATATATGGAACGTTTATGGAGGGGTGTGTGGGGGGGGCATAGTGCCCACGGGTCTGTGTTAAATAATTGCGCACGTGGAACGCAGTTTTTAAATCGTAAGACTGAGCTTCTATACTTAATTTTTCCCAATTCGAGCCAATTGATTATTACTGAATATAAAATAGTCTTAAAATCGATAGGCAATAACTACATTTAAAGTATATTTTCTTATTGTTTTCAACAATTAGTTGAGGCTGAGTTATACAGAAGATAGAGAGAGAGAGAGAGAGAGAGCCCGGAAAGGATAACATTCTTCGGAAACCCTTACGAGGTTAGATCTTCTGGTCTCTGTTATGTAGCCCCGAAACGCGATCGGTTCCTACGGGTACAGAAATATTATATCAATATATTATTATGCCGTAGTATCGTATCGGCGGCACGTGCGATAACCCTATCGATAATAATATATTGAGTATCGCCGTTGTTGTTTCGCTTATGCCTTACACACGTCGTATATTATGTGCACGCGACTGCGACTCAGTGCATTACTCCTTGGCGAATTCCATTGCACGTGCCGCTGCGGAGTTTATACAGTAATACAATGAACGCAGCGTATATCCTATAGATGTATTACGACTGCGCATGTGCTCACTAATAATTCATATTTATAGACCAAGGCGGTGTTTTCGTCGTGGCGAATATCTAATTTATTATGCAAAGGCGGCAAAATCTATTAAGATTCGATCTAACCGCGAGCGAACTCTGGTCGAGAAAACCGTATTAATATTTTTCATTCGGAAATTAATCATTATTATTTATCCAACACCGTCGGTACGACGACGGTAATATAATGATAAATAATAATAATAATAATAATAATATATTATAGTAATGTTATAATATGTTATAGTGATAGTAACAACGTCGGGGCCGTTAATTCACGGAGTGCAATCGTAATATTTATACAACACAATATTTATATTATTTATACTACTCGTATCATTGCGTATATAACATTGTAATGTACTTATGCGCGGCTAGGGTTTGTTGTAGGTTTTTATCTCACGTGGTCGCGAAGTCGAAGATGCGGAAAACACTTTTATCGCTATTCAAAAACGATGTGGTCCATTTCTTTCTTCGGCCGTTTCTTTTTCCAATAGTACCAATCGAAATGATTAAATAAATCAATAAACATGCTTGGAATACACGAATTTCCTATAATTATAGCATTTTTTCCCCCCTCAAAAATCGAAAAATCAAAAAAAAATCATACTTGAAAAAAGGCGGGCTTTCCGTCAAAAAAAAGATAAGTGAAACACCGTTTTAGAACAGTTCAAAGATATTCTTACCGTTTAAAAATTGTTCGCCAAAAATATCGTGCTTCAGACGTCATGTCAACCAATGTAATCCACCATGGACATCTTCGTTAGAAAACCACAAACATTTGCATCGTTACGGTGCCCGTTGATTTACTTTTTGCAGTTTAACGGAAACTACGTCATTTGATTTAATATGTTCGGCTAAGAAATCGATTATTATATCCACGATCCAAGCATTTGTACTTATTCGTTTACCACTGATTTTCAATTCCATTCTCTGTTCATATCGAATCCTACACATTTATTGTAATTCAAAACGCACGGAACGTTTCTTATTATAACGAGATGTTTATACAGTATATACGAGTGATTATTGCGCCGCCTCGGCAACTTCCGAAGTCAAACGCATATGGGTGCGCGCAAAACACAATTGTATTGCAACGGTTGGCGAGAAAAACGTTGAAAAATATGCAAATCCACGACAATGCCGACGGACAGGTTATCAAGTGTGAATGGCGGGGCGCATGATCTGCGATCTTCCACGTTGTCTGTTAGGGCCGAGGAACAGGGAGAAAAATCAGCGGAAACCGTGAAATTTATCATCCCGGTCTAATGATTGCAACGTAATCAGTGGACGGAGCAAATGATTACGCGCGCGTTGAACAGCGGCCCCGTATACGCGGAATGTCCTTTGTACGGTGTTGCGCTTCTGCGGCGGAAGTGGTCGGGTAGAGTTTTATGCGCACAAAGGACGAAAGTATTTTAATTAAGAGTATAACTTTTAGATCCGACCCGTTCCGTTCGTTGCGAATAACGACGGTGCGCTGTACAATAGGTAATTATTCCATTATTTAGTACCTTATCGTTTCGTACTAGCGCGCGGACGGTTTTTTAAACCCGACTGCAGTCGAGCCGCTACGTTCGGTTGTGAGTTAACGAAGGCCGAGGTTTATTTAGTAATATTAGTTAGGTTTTCTCTCGATGCGCCACGGAACCGCGATCAATGTGAGCTGAAAAAAGAGTGTTCAACGCAAAAGCTGAACGTACGGGTCTACCGGGCTACCGAGCGACCCGATCATACTGCATCCGCTGTCAACTCGTTCCCTGTTCTCAGGTTTTAATTTTCTGGTGCCGTGACGTGGTACAGATAGTCGGACTCCGTTCTGATTTCAATTTATTTTACTTATTAACTCGCCGGAAAGAAAAGGTGCACAATTATGCCGTATTTTGCCCATATACGGTGCGTCACAAATACGGAATCATTTTATACATAGGAAAATCGCGATTTCTCGAAGAAATGTTTCAAGTTTACGGATAATATTACATTTCCTGTGATACTTTTTGATTTGACGAATTAGGTACAAATTTCAAAATCTAAAAAACAACAGTAAAAAAAAAAAAAAATTTAATTTCAATAAAGTGTCTTGGAAATTATCTAAAAAAAAAAAAAATATTAATGATGTATTTAATTTTGTTTTAAAATGTACCATATCGATCGACTGGGAAACGTTAAGTCGAGCAAATAATATTTTGAAACACAAGTCTTTTGTTTTATTTAACAATATAGACACCGTCGAAATCGCTTTGATCACGACCAAACCGATGCCGTTTCTCTGTTTGGATGAAATTGATTTTTTTAATCGTACTAAGGACATCGATGATGGTTTGATAAAAGAAAAATTTTCGAGCTTACCAAATCAAAATCCACGATTTGTATCGCGGGTGTGTACCGGACATAAGAAATAGCGGGCAGGATTTTTTCGAACAGGAATATATCCTGTTCAAAAATGTCATCGCAGACTGACTGCGGTAGGAAAATGTCTCGTTGGAACACCAATAAATAATTGTTTATCGTACACGTTTCGGAAAAAAAAAAAATTGAAAACCAAATCCAGAACCCGCCTCTGTGGATTATGCATCTGTCCGTAGGTACCGATCTACTGTCCCACAGGGGCGTTCTCGTGTTTTGTCCCCGAGGCGTGTGTGTTTTCGTCCGTATACCTGTGTGTACATAGTCGTACGTTAAGTCCTGCGTGTACGACATGACGTCGAGCACTGGCGAGATAGGATCGGTCCGGCGCAGAGTTTATTATGCCGTTTTTGTCGATGACGCGACGTCGGTGACGGTGTTGTACACGACCGTCGCGTACGAACCGATGTGTTTATTATCGTGAACGGCGAAAAAAGTACCTTGCGAAAGGATTGCGCGCCGCATACACACACACATTTCACACGCGTGACGGTGTATATTTCTAATAATAGTATATACTTGAAAAAATTTCCTAATGTAATAATAACATAAAATTCAACGTATTAAAGGCTCTCCGATAAACCGATTGAAAAAAATGGACTGAAGAAAGAACATGACCGAAAAATTCAAAAATCAAATACCGATAAGACTCTAAAGAATACAATCAAAACAGTGTCACTTAAAATCTAAAATTTGGCAAGAGCCATAGCTCAAAACGGACAACGGAAAGCATAATAATTACTATTATAAAAAATATTTCAAGAATTCCATATTTAGGTATTTTATTTTTGATTACAATAGACGTTAATGGAATTAAGGCATGCATAATTTAGTTAGTAAGTTCAAGCATAGATTTATAATATTTAAAAATGTGATAACTACATGAAAAATTTAAATAATATTATGTATTCCTGTGTGTCAGTCAATTTACGAATATGGGACGGACTAGGTAACGGTTTATTAAAACAGCTTCAAATTAATCAAAACACTATGGTACTAATGTATTTGAATAAGAGTGCTTCAGTAAGGTCAACTAGGCAAAAAGGCAATGTGTTACACCTTTTGAAAATAAAAAAGGAAATAGGGTAAAACATAATTTTTTCCGTTGAATTAAGTTTCAAGTAATAAACTGTTTACTGCAACAGTTAATAATAATATATCCACTTACACCAGAGCAGTTTTAAAATGTTTTCATATAACTGGTTATTATTGGAATTAGTAATAAATGTTTTTTTTTTTTGTGAATATAATTATAGGTAAACATTTAAATACTAAACAATACAAAAATAATGTTATTTTTGTTTGAAATTTAGATTATTGATTTCAAATTATACTTTTTGTATTTACTGAAAAGTTGCACTCATAATCTGAATCTCTGCTCAAAATATATGGATAACATTGTTAGTTATGATTATATTTATGAAAAAAAATAAACATAGTACCAATATTAACGATGATCGTCGCCAAAGGACGATTAATTTCAAACCTTTCGTTACCGGGGCGTTTCCCCGTCTCCCACAATGACCGGACAATACGGACAATATAATGTTGTAGAAATATAACAGTAGAATGCACGGGACTCGACGATATCGATCTTACATGTGCATCGATAAGACTTCGAGCAGCATTAAAAAAAAAAAAATAAAAAATAAAAAACGCAACTAAAATCTGAGTCGTCTTGTTTGGATGAAAAAAATACGAATAATATTTCTCCTTTACTTATTGATCACCGTACTTTAAACTAGTCTGGACGTAGTGAATACCTCGGCATTACCATTGGACTTAACTTCGGATAAAAGTTTTCCGATATTAGCGGAAAAGCAACCCGAACCCGTGGTACACTTTAGACCGTACCGAACAGAATTAGCCCAGTCCCTACAGTGACAAGATTTAAAATTGTAAAACTTTTCATCCTTCACTCTAATCATGCCACTTTTTGAATCTCCTCTCAATGGCAAAAAATCGAATCCTTTCAAAAAAGAAAAACATCGGCATTCGAATCCGTTCAAGACTCAATTCAATCGCAATCAAAAAACGTTATGCTCTCTACAAACCATTTTGTTTTTTTCCCCCCACGACTCCTAGCTAAACACATGCATGTCCGTCGACCTTATAACTCTTAACAGGGACGGGAAGCGATATAAGAAACCCTAGACGTCACAGTGCAGGTTTAAAATACGACGCTCTTATTGGTATTATTGCCGCGCTTTTATATATTAATTATTATTGATTATCTATATTTTAATTATATTATTATTATTTTTAATTATGTAATAATCATCACTTAATCATCATGTTAATATCATTGTTATATTTGATTATATCACTTAATAATTATATCGAGAAAAAATGTTACTTACATTTTTATTTTTTTAAATAATATTTGTACATCAAGTCATCAAATATAAATCTTAAAAATATCATACATTAAATAAGTAATAGCGAATTGCGTTGCGAATTAGATATTATTAAGAATGATGTCGATGTGATACGTTGTAATTTAAATACTGAAGACATATTTTTGCTTTATTCAAAGAAAAAAGTGCCACTAATTGGATTGTTCAGGGATAATTAAATAATCCATGTAAAATATATAATTAAGTATATTTATAACTGCTGATATTTATTATTACCATTCTTAATATTTAGAGACATTCTTAATGATATTTTGAATGTCAAATTTTAAGACGTAGAAATTACCACAGTATAATTACTTGTTATTAATATCACTGAATATTATAAATAATAATGATTAAAATAATATAAAATGCATGTTAATACCAAATAGAACAGATATTTAAATTATTTTACAATAATTGTATCTAAGTTCTAACTATTGTATATTGAAATTGTAAGTTGTACCTAGTAAGTATTATTAACTATTAACAAAAATGAATAATATTGCAACAGATTAATCAAAACAATTAGGACATTTTTTTTAGAAACCTTAAGTTCACATTACCCTTATTTAAGAGTGTTACAAACATTAATTATTCAGTTATTGAAAATTTAAAATTAAATAATATCAATGAGCAAATAAATTAATGAGTAGATAATGATAAAACTGTATATTTTTAACACATACTTCTGAAAACTGAATTTATTCTAAAAATTGTAACTGCCACTGGTTTTGATGTCATGATTATGTTTACCAATCAAAGTAAGTCTTGAAGATAATGTAGGTATAATTTTAAGAGGTCATGTAAAATAATGCTGATATTATGTAAATCACAAAATAACTATACAATATTCTAGCATTATTCTGGACAATTGTTCTTATTTATTTCATCTATGATATTTTTAAGATGCATATTTGATGACTTGATGTACAACTATTATTTAATTTACTTCAATTTTTCTTATTTATTTCATCTATGATGATAGCACAATAATAATGATTCATGTATAACAGCGCGGCAATTTGAAATCGACCAATAAGAGCGTCATATTTTAAACCCGCACTGTGACGTATAGGGTTTCTTACATCGCGGACGGGAACCGAGACTTGTCCGAATAACTTAACATATTTCGAGCGCGACCCGTTACCAAACCCCAATCAACATCCCCCCCCCCCCCAAGGGGGACGCACGCCGTTTTCGACCTGCCGGACAAGAGACACTTGCGGACGATGGACGCGTGCGCGTACGATCGCGCGACAAACACGTGGCGTACGCCGTGATATCCAGATCGGGTTGTAGATCTAGGCGTGTGGATCCAGGCGGGTTCGTCTTTCGGACCGCGCGTTTTCCGCACGCGTCCCGCAGCGGTACACGGATACGCGCGTCCCCGGCCGGCGCCGCGGTCTTCTCCCACGCGCGAACGGCCGATCGGATCACGCCGATACCGAAGCCCCGCGAGTGCGCCGTCGAGACGTACATCATGATGCCAGTCCGCCGCGGTAACGATCCCGTCGTCCGCGCGCGTACAGACGGCGCATTTATCGGGTTTCGGGATCCGACGCCGCCGCCGGGGAACACGGTTTTAACGACGCGTACACGCGCGTTAATTGTTTTCGTTCGCTCTTCTGCGGATCGTTATTGTCCGGACGACGGGAAACGGCCCCGTACGATCTTACCGAGTCCCGTCGGAAACGGGTTCGGAAAGAGAAAACGGACCGCGTGTCGAACGCGACGGAGAAAAAAAATAAAAAAAAAATACAACCTTAAACGACGACGCCTTGAACCCGCGGGACTGATATCGTTGCGCCGCTGCGGCCCGACGAGCACTGCCGCGAGCGGCCGAGGAGTTGTCACGAACTAAAGAATTTTCACGACGGCTGCGCGATATGGTGATATGCCCGCAGGCGGAGGACGTGTTCGACGCACGTGACGACGAACGCTCTACCGCTGTACTCGCTTTGTTATTTATAATCCGTATCGAACCGATGCTCCTTTCGGACCGTGTTACGGACATTCGATTTCGATATTCCCGATTTGCATTTTCCTACACTGATGTCTTCGGTGTACGGGGATTAACGGACGCCGAGTTTTAGATTATTCGAACGCTTCGAAATCCCTTCGTGATTGCTCGACATTTCGGACGGTCGTACGGTTACCATACGAAACTGCCGGTCTGATATGGTTCTTAAAATATCGTTCACCGAACTGTTCACTAATCTTTTCCGACTTGTCGCAAAAACGTTGCCGTACAGAAGAATTGGCTGCATTCGAGTTTCGGTCAGAGACGATTTTTTATGTTGACCCGAAGTTGCCGCGTGACTTTTCACAATTACTACTGTGATGACCGTAATCAAACAGTAATTCTTACGTTCTAATTCTAATATTCTAACGTAATCAAACCTACACAATAAAAATAGTGTAGACAGTCCTAAGTCTGTTTATAAAATGGAAAGGAAAATGTTGAAACTTTTTTGTAAATAAAATAGCATGGTATATACCATATATACGAGATATATATTTTGAGTGACCGCAACTAGTAACGTAATTTTTGATTTTGATCGTAACTAGTATACACCGGAAGAATTGACCGAATGTGTTTTTTGTCGACAAATATTCAGCGTACGTTGTAAAAACTACGTTAATAAACGATGATAGTAATAAAAACGTGCGATCAACTGCTAATCAAATTTTTTATTTAAAAATCGATACACCAAAAAAAATATATTAAAGATAGTTCATGATTAATGTTTATTACAATTACTACTCTCAATATTCACATTCGTACATCTAGCGGAACCCTCGAAATTGTCCCGCGGAATATATTTTGGGTACTGCTGTTCTATAACATTCAAAGATTACGAATTTGTTGTTCGTTATGGGAAGACCATTAATTTTCTTAAATATTGATATTGAACATGCAAATATATGCATTTAATCGAATTTAATTCGATGTGGACTACAAACGATAATATTGGTGATGAAGCACCTGTGATTTTTAATTTTTTAATTAATTTTTTTATTATTTTTTACAATTAAGAATTTTTATGCAATTTTGAGTATATATATTATTTATGTTTAACTTTATAGGACAGTTGAACTTGACTCGTGTTGGCGTTTTTCATGTTTCTAATAAAATAATCACCCTCTCGGTATATGTTTTAAAGATATGCAATCAATCGCATTAAATGCTAATAGTTTTATGAAAAAAACCAACAGATGACAGAATATATTATTTATATTGATCATATAAAGAAATGTTTACCATGTATTATTAATAAAAATTTTTCACGTCATGTTGAAACATAAATATTACACAGTTACGCATAACTTACGTGTAATAGAACAATCGTTTTTGATTTTTGCTACGGTAAATTTTATGATGTTGAAACTGTTGTGGATCGCGTGCCTAACTCAATATAATCCTATATGCCATGCCTGCTGAGCATTACTACACATTTCAGTTGTTTTATTCTCCTCCTTCCGTGCGCGCCGTTCTTCCGAAACTATACCGGGCCGATGGTTTGATTAGAATTGTTGGGTTCCGTGTTAATGTGCTACAATATTGCTTAGTGGTCGGGCTAGTTTCTATCGGGAGAGGCTGCAAACACTTCTCCCCTGCCCATCTTATCCGAATGATCTAAAATTATTTAAAAATACCAACTCTGTTCGTTGCTCACATCATTGTCGTTTGAATCGAACATAAATGTAAACTGGATGCCTAGCGTCGTAAATCCTGGCCGTCGATAACGAGTAGTGGATACGCTTTTGCTGTAATGTTTTATTACACAGTTCGTTTAATCCGAAAATAATAGCCGAAGATCTATTCTATATGATTAACGGTACTTTTTGAAAATCGCCAATCGTTTATGGTTCAATTTTACAATATTCTAATAGCCGTATAACATTGCGTTTGAAACCACTCCGTTTAATAGATAAGTGTTACGATAAAACAATCCGCTAGGACGAGAAATCAGAATTTTATCATTTCGATCACGTTAGTTCAACCGAACTATTTTATTACCGTAGTGTAACGTTTCTCGATCATATTATTATTGTTATTGAAGAGGGAAATATTTAAAATTCGAATTCAACAATAATAATAATAATAATAATAATAATAATACGTTTGTGTTTATTTCTGCGATCTCAATATTCTGAAGTCTATTCTGTTAGTAACATGAAAATCAGTTTACAACAATTAATATGATTTCGACGTAATTTAACGTGTGCACAATGCGTGCAACGTAATTAACCAACCGAGTGTGAAATCGAATACGAGTATCGCGTAAACACGTCGTACACATTATTATCTAATCATTTAGACGCACAGCTGAGCGTGCAGCAACAGGATTATCTTCTCCTGTATCGAAAATCCTAGGACTTGTGTGCGCCCCCGCATTGCACATGTTTATGGTGCGCGATAACGGTTTGAAGTTTCACCCACGGTCAGTAATTAATATAATCCCCGTAATACATGCGTGCCTATTACAATATTCAATCGCGTCCAGTAAACCTTGACAATTTAATCATTATTAATTGGTAATTATGTTATTATAATGTAAGTCTCGTTGGAATCAGAATTAAACAGACGAAAAAAATATCTTTAGAAAAATCAAGAATATGGTGGGAAGGCTGTGTGATAATGAACCAGGACGATTAGAACTGACTCTAGTTGGAGGGAAGCAGCAAAGGATGGAAACAGGTGACACGATTTGTATTCAGCGGTATGATCTCGATAGCTGAAATCAAAATAATAAGAAGAAGCAATTACAGCGCAATAATCATTATTCGTTTTCTTCAGGCACAATATTTTTATGTTTATTTTCTTGCCGCTAAGATATTGGTTAGGACAGCTATGCTGGTCATCCAGGCTGATAGTCAATAAAAAATTCTTCAATTCTTCATTATAATCAGAAAAAGTTACTCTGTTCATTTACGTAACCACGCCCGTTTACTTGGACGTTTTAGTATGTGTACGTAGTAGTTTGTTTTGAGAAACCGTCTCAACTCATAATGTTCATATCTAACACCAGTAGTTCTCAACCGTTGTTTTGGTTATTACCGCGATGTTAGTGGCGATAAAAAAAAATTGGTTTTTGACTTTCCATTCGAATTTTTGTATTATTCAAGTATGAATATCGCAATACTAAATTTGCACATGCCAAATAAAAATAAAAGACATAATAAAAAAGTATTATGCCATGTTGTAAGAAAATCAAAAAAATTCCATAGTTCTATAAATGCATAAATTGTTTTGAGCGTGTCTCTGAATCAAGGTGTCTTCGTAAAAGAAAAAAAAAAGGTTGAGTACCACTGTCCTACGTGATACTCTGCAGTTATTGTACTCTGCGGTATTTCTGTAATAAAAATAAGAATAATGTTACACGTGCTCGTGATATACGTCCTTAGGAATATTTAAGTGATGACCGTAGTGATGATTTCGCAACTTTTTAAAGATGTTTTTTCATAGGAATCGTCTTGACGGCATGCCATTCGGTGTACAATAGATAAATTAAATTTGTAACGCAGACCAATCATATTAACTTTTGTTTTAACAGCGGCAATACATCGTCATTGATAAACCGTCGTCGTAATTAGATTATGTTTTATGATTATAACTATTTTTTAATTGCGAACAATATATTGCACTCGTGCAATATAGAAAATAAAAACAATTGAAGAAGTGCGACGACAGACATGAGGGAAAACCTATGCACGTATCATACATAGATCGATTAACAAACACACTTTTATGGTTTAAAACGCGGTAAATCCATAACAAGGAAACGAAAAATATTTTATAACCATGCAAAGGTTTGATTTATAAAACAGATCCACTATTCAAAACATTAACGCGCATACATCACTATTACTTGTCAAGATACCTTAAGTATATAAATACAAAATATTTTGCTGTATAAAATAGTTTGAACATAATAATTACTTAAGAAACAAATTCACAAACAAATCAAACTGTATTTCGTGGATAACAGTTTTTACAACCGAATACGAAGAAGTCCATGAAGTTGCTTCCCCCCATCTAGACCGATCAACTTCTAAATACCGTCAAATAATTGCTTATTAATTGCAAATCGTATTTCACTTATAGTAAATCGGTCTAAGAATTTTTATTCAATTTTTAAAAAATAGAGTAGGTGGGGGGGTAGTATGAAGTTAGCCCCCATATAAAAAAAAGAGCCTATGCCAATCTGAGTAATTTGCAATTGTTAAAATATAATTTGCAACTATTTGAAATTAAATTGCAATTTCTTGACGGTGTTTGAAAAGCGATCGGTCAAGTTAAAGGGGCCAATTTTATGAACATCCGTTCTTCACATCGTTCGCAGACGGACCGACCCCGCACTCAACACTACTTTCGTCTTAAGTAAACATTGCGATTTTGCAATCTTTGAGTATTGAGTTTACCACGTAATCTGCGTGATCCATTTACGTCTCTATTCAGGGACGGATCAAGACGATGGACTAGGGAGGACAATACTTTACCGACATTTAAAAGGTCCTCAATGTGTTTTATAATCGTTGGTTGGCAAATATAAAATACTGTTTTATCAATTAATTTTGACCGTACTACAGTGTACAAACGTACTGTACTTATTTCAATTAATATTTATTACTAAATCTGAATGAAAAAAATAAAAAAATTCGGGTGATCAAAAACCAAATGTAAAAGCTACCCTTATGTTATGACCGTAATCCGGCCCTTTCTACATTCCATTTTTTTAGCGATGTGAACATGATCGTGTTCACAAAGTGTAAAAACACAGTCGTGCCGATAATAGTGTGTAGCTCAATCGTTGTGTACGCAACGATTGATCAATTATCTTTTGGGACATTCAGTTATTATATAAAGATGTCGGAGGGTGGTGGAGGTTTTCGTGCGAATATTATTCCGAACAATCATCTTCTCATCCGTATGATAAGAGACGACGATGAATACACAGTATATGTAATAGATCGGATCCGTTAATATCGTGCTGGCGAGACGACGAGTATTTTTTTTTTCCGGTACCGCAGCCGTATTTATGCCTATCGACGTTTGTGTGCATAATCGTTCCTCGTCGTCATCGTCGTCGTCGGTAGCAGTCCTGGCGAAGTCAAGCGGGTAGGGGTGAAAGAAAAAAAAAAACATCGAACACGACAAAACTGGCACACCGAACGGACGGTGTGCGTTGACCGCGTCGACGAAGTTTCATTAACACGATTAAAAGTAATAGCGGTAGTATAACCGTCCGCGTGCGTACATATAGATAAGTCTCCGTGGTGTTATTGTAATAGCGTATTCGACGCGTGCACGAATGCGTAAAACAGGCCGCGCAATCTGACACCGGCGATCTGTTCTGCACCGACGTCGCGTCTTAATTATTATTCATTAGGGTTTTATGTCGAAAGCGAAATTCGTCGCGATCCGAATAACGTCTCGGAGACGGAAACACGAAAACAACCTCAGAACTCTCCGGCCCCGAAGCCAACGGCAGGATCGCAGCAAATTATCATGAACGTCTTACGCGGGGTGGGTTAGGCGACGGAGAAGTACGACGTGGGTTGTTTGGGTTGTGCTGCAGCGATTCGCGCGGGCAGATTTAAATATATGCCTGTATCTCCGTAGCGAATCGTAAACGAACAGCAATCTCGTGGTCGCGCACCGATAAACCGGGTGGATAGGCCGCAGGTAGGCGGCGTGCACACTTGTACGGGTTTATTGCGCATTATCGTAACGATATCGTTGCTTTATTGTTTTACGACGGACATTGTAACTGTATCGCGCTACTCGCTTTACTTTTCCCAGGGACGGGCCGGGTTCAACAGGTGGAAATAAAATTTCGATAAACGTCCTGCGAAACGACGGGTCCTACGAGTGTGGTACACGCTGTATTCGTTTTTTACGAGAACGTCCATTACTTATTTCGCATGTTAAAATGGCAATCACGATGTATTGTTTTCTTCTCGAACCGGTATTAAAAAATCCGATACAGAACTTGTGACACAATAACGATCGCGATCGAACCCTTTTGTTGCTATAAAGATTCCCGCCAACCTTGCGACACCCTCAACACCCCTCACGTGAGTTACAAGAATCAGAACTACCCAGAACTAACCTTCAGAATTATGAATTTTTCAAAGGAAATTTTTTTGTGACGTGAGCGAGCAACTGGAAAAGGCGGAGCGACTAGGTGTGCTAAGTAAAACAAAATGAACAACGCACAGATGACGAACGCGATTTCGAATATCGCTTTCTGCGCGTGCGGCAGCCGGACGCGATGATATAATACCTGTCGGGTGTATAAAATATACTGCATTTGATTTATACGGAAATGCTATCGACTTAAACGTAGAAAATTGCGTTCAAAGAGCCGCATAACAACGCGTATAACATATTATACGTTTGCGCGACTGGTTTATTTTTATTATTACTACCACTATTTTTCTCCGGTCGATCGCACGTCATTATCGTCCCGGCGAAATTGTAATTTATGTATATTTCAATATATCATTACGAAAGCGGTTCGACGGTCTGCGTACGATTTTAGTACATGTGCACGCTGCTTAACCGTCGTCGTTGCACTCGTTACTCCCACCCCGGCGAAACTAACGGTTGTAAGGGAGGGTAAAATTTTAAGGGGTACGATGGGTCAAAGCAAAGGTATTCGTCCCGCGGCTTCTCAGTACTATCGCAATATTTTAACGGCTCCCACATTAGTATTGACAAAAAACCGCACGATTAAATACAATATAATTTACTAATAAATAGGTAATATAGAAAATAATGAATTTAATATTTTATGATCCATAAATTTTTTAAATATAATTAATAAATAAAATTATAATAAATAAAAAAATTAATTAATATTTAGTGAGATGGACGAGCTTATTTATGTTTCTCAATGCGTTCGACTGTTGGTTGTAGTTTAAAAATAGTAATTTTTATCTCTTTTTGAACGTTCACTTCTGACCGATAGTTTGTTTTCATTCCACCCAACGCATAAAATATCTGATCCACGTCGGAATGAAGTAGCAAATAGTATTAAATGTTCGTCGGCCGATTATGGGCGTTGATACTGCGAACAATACGAATAATACTACAATTGTAGTTTTGCATGTGTCCGAAATAATGATACGAACATGGTCCATCAATCGTGGAATTTCTGAAGTTATATCGGTTCACTGTTCTTGTTCAATAGAGGGTAAATTCGTCGGAAAACCACTACCGAAGTGATCGTTTGATCCAATCTCATTGTTGAGTATTCCAGATATTTGACGGATTCGGGCGATAATATAATAACGAGTAAAGTCTTAAGAAGCAAAACAGTCATGCGAGTTTCGTTATCGTTTCAACAATCGCTCAAATGACTATAAAACTAAAATGCTTATTTTTTATACACGTGTTGATTACATTGCATTGGTTTTTTTTTTTTTAGTTTCCGGTTCTTTGATGCGAGGATTGAACACCTCTGGGTTGGCGTATTTCAAGACCGGCTTCGGCCCACGCGCGATCCGAACGTCCCCCGCAGCAGAACCATTCGACGGCTACAGTCCCGTAGGAAATTCGTCGATCACTCGCGGATATGCGAAAACCACCGTGGTCGTCTCGGAGTGATCGATGCAAGCCTGTACATCACCTGTACGATCCATCCCGCAACGCATATATATTAAAAAAACATAATGAATGACACAGACGGCCCTAGAACGCGTCATCGTCTCAGCTGTCAGCCCGTGATTTACGCTATAAGTACGACCGAATCGGTTTGCGTACGATGCGCGAATGATCTTATGACGCTCGCAAAAATCTCTTATTCTTAAAACACATCGTTGACAATATTTACCACAACGATACTACCGTAGCCCGGACCGCCGAATGCTTCTTGTACACGTGTTATTATTGTTATTATTATTATTGTTATCGCCATTATTATTGGTTTACCGAGACGGGATACGGCGTGCAACTGCGACGATTTATGATAACATATGCCGTGGTCGATGTACGATGGAACGTGACGTACGTGAAATTGGCCCACCCTTTTTCACGGATTAACTTGAAACATATACCAATATTTTGCGAGTTATTTGCGAGAATTTGCGAGTAATCCGTTTGCGAATTATAATTAAAAAACAGAAGGGTGAGCCAACTTCACGTAGCCCCTCCAAGTCGCCCTAGAACTTCAAAACCGATACCAAACGGTGCGTCTTTATTTGCGAGAATTTGCGAGTCCATTTTCAAAATTTGCGAGTTCACCTCTTATCTGCAAATTCTATGAAATAAAATATCACACTGCATGATATAAAACTAATTGACTAATAAAGGTCAATATATTGAACCAAAATATTTATTACAGTAATTTCTAGTTATCCGCGAAAGTTACGTTCCAGCAAACCTGCGCGGATAACGAGACCATAAATAAATGTAAAAAGGGAGGTTAGGTTTAATTTTTTTAATTTTAAAAATCAATTATTAATCAATTTAAGGGATTCGATCCGGGTTAAGTTTTCTATTATAATATAGCTATATTCTGCCAATCGTACTGAATTGCCTAATGATCGGATAAAACTCATAAAAACTTATTTGAATTCGTCATGAAGTTGACTTGAAAACGACTATTTTACTTTTTTGAATTATTATTTTTATATCCTTAAAAAATTGATTTTAAAATATAAAATAATAATAAATTTATAATGTAAATAATATGAAATTGATAAAATAATTTTAAAATGTAAAAAAGTCGATTTCAAGTAAACTTCATGACTAATTCAAATGTTTTTAGAAATTCTATCTGATGACCAAGGAAACCAGTATGATTTGCAAAAAATTGATTCTTTTCGAAAAAAATAGAACCAAATCATATTCCTAGCCAGTGGCGTATACAAGAGGGGTGTTTGGTAGATATGACACCCCCCTTGAGTCGTATCATATATTACATTATTATAGGAATATAGGTAAATCCATAATACAATATGAAATATAAAATGATGCACAATACTAATTACATATATACAGGTTAACATTATTGCGATTGCGACAATACGTGACGAAAATTATTCGTTTACGTTTTCGTGCAACACAAAACGTTTAATAATAATAGGTATTGTAGCATCGAATACTGATATTCGAATAGTCAAATATTCGAATAATTTATGGTAAAGCTATCCGAATTCGAATATACATTACATCTCTATTACAGACATTATGTATACATATTAATTAATTAAAATAAAAGTTTTAGTTTGTATGTATTATATATAATATTTAATAATTATTATTAACACCCCCCTTCAGAAAATTCTAGCTACGCCACTGTTCCTAGCAACAGTGTATTTTGACTTGTGCATGCGTGTGTGAAAGTAACCTTCTTCCGCTAATCGTTGCCGCCATTATAGTGCCCTTATTGTTCCCAATCTGTTTATTTTATATTATATTATACCTAAATGGAACTGGGCTAAATATTGTCATAATTTAAAAACCTATAAATAAACTCTCAAAGATAAAACATAGGTAATTTTGTAAATGAAAATGAAAATTTTAGAAATCAGCTGTAGTAGTTCATTCGTGTTTGGTTTATGGTATAGCTAAAATACAAAGAAGTTACTATTTTATTATATTTTTAATATATTATAAAATAAGTAATTCTGTGATATATATTATTGGAAAACTGGTTCTGCCATCGCGCCGGTTAGGTTAGCAGAACGAGGTTATCGCAATCGCAATCGTTTTAATAATATGTTATCGTGGACCCAAACGCGAATAATCGAAACCGCAGATAAAAAAAACGCGGATAACGAGGGATTACTTTACTTAGTAATTAGTGTATATTATTTTTGTGTAGAGAGTAAAAAAATTATTAATCAATTAGAATAAAATAAACAATAATTTAAAAAATAAATATTGAATCTTACCTTTGAATTTGCTATTTTATTTTCAACGCAATATAAAATCAAAATAATAAAGTTACATCAGTTGCACAACCACGACATAAAGACACGTTAAAATAAATTACGAAAAATAAACAGCTAAAAATCAGCTGATTAAATCAAAATAGTTTTCAATAGATAAAACTAAATATAGCTCTTTATTTGGATAAAAAATTTAAAATTATATCAAATCATTGTATTATGAAGTGTTTTTAATTAGAAAAAACTTGGTCCTCTGGAAGGTTCTATTGTGTTGCTATAGACCATAATTATAATTGAAAGACGTGTCTACAAATAATAAGTCATAAGTTACATACTCGTAAGTCGTAAATCATAATTTTTAGGTAGGTAAATTTATAATATAATAACAATGGAAAATGTAAAAATGACCGTTCAAACATATTTAAAATAGTATGATAATTTATTTTTTATATAAATAAAGGATATTAGTATTTTATTTTATAAACTTTATTAAAAAAGTAAAATAACAGGTAGAAACAATGGTTTTTGGTAATTTTTTAGAACTATTCAAAAATCACAGTATCTATATAAAATCACCTTTCACCTGTACTGTACTCTGGTTAAAAATCTGAGAGTAATAATCTCATTTCGGGAAAATATTTTTATAAACTTAGTTAAAAAAAAAAAATTGTTTTAAACAATGTTTAAAACTTACGAATAAAATAACAATTAAAAACTGTTTAAAACATAAAAATCATTGTTTTAAATAAATAAAACGTATTTTATGTTTTTTTTTAAAAAAAAAACTGATTTTTTTGCAACCCTAGCTGTGGTGACAAAATATCTTATCTACAACCGGTTATTACTTTGTTTCTTTTGAAAACGGGCCATTGAAATTCTAGGGCGTGTTAAGTGTGCTGACTTCACGGTAGGAAAATGGAATTTGCGGGTAAGGGGTGAACTCGCAAATTTTGAAAATGGACTCGCAAATTCTTGCAAATAAAGACGCACCGTTTGGTATCAGTTTTGAAGTTCTAGGGTGACTTAGAGGGGCTACGTGAAGTTAGCCCATCCTTCTGTTTTTTAATTATAATTCGCAAACGGCTTAGCTCGCAAATTTTGAAAATGAACTCGCGAATTCTCGCAAATAACTCGCAAAATATTGGTATAGGTTTCAAGTAAATCCGTGAAAAAGGGTGGGCCAACTTCACGTACATTAGAACGTGCACGTTTTGTGTACGATGTTATATATATTATCGCGTTTACGATATTGTATATATTATCGCGATCGTGGTCACATTCGGCAAATAAAACATGACGTTCGACGCATTGGTAATCCATCTCGGTTCTTGATATGATATCAATACGCACGTCGTGTTCTACACCGTCGTGTGATACTTAGTGGTCTTTCGAATTCACGTAGCTAATGTGGTGCTTTGTATTTGTCCGTGAAGTTTATCCGCCCTAGTTCCGAACTTCCGCTATGAAATCAAAAAAAAAAAAAAAAAAAAAGCGGCCGTATCGTGTTTACGGTATTCGGTTGCATGTGAAGGTTCGTTGGTAACCGAAAATTTCCAAACAAAACGTAATGATTAGGTATGGCTTGTTGGACAACACAATAATTTCAGCGTGATTGTGGGGTAGACGTTGGGTCGCACGCGACTTTTGATTCGTCGAATACGATTTACAGGTGCTCGTAATCAATGGTGGTGTTTTCTTGACGATGGAAAAAAATCTGTCCGATCGAAATCGCATCGCATTTTTAATAAACGATACACATAATATATCGATAAGACACGACTTCGCTGTTCTGATTTGCAGTCCTGCCCGTCCCTAACAGTGGCATAACCTCCTCGCCGCAGTTATTCTTGTTACCGCATCGGAACGTGAATTAATATAACACAACTACTCCTCTTCTCGACGACGACACCGAGTGCACGAAAGCACAAAGCTGCTTACAAATGTTGTTTCTCGCCATCCATCGGATATTTT
Source organism: Sipha flava (assembly GCF_003268045.1). Classification (NCBI taxonomy): domain Eukaryota; kingdom Metazoa; phylum Arthropoda; class Insecta; order Hemiptera; family Aphididae; genus Sipha; species Sipha flava. Next base: position 2,112,892 of record NW_020272774.1, read on the forward strand.
CCGAAAAATTCGAAAACCACATACGCATTGCACGTCGCCAATACATATATTAAGATTCTAGGTTGTTTAAAATATATTATTCAGTTAGTTCACTGTATCGTGCAATACGATTTCAGCCGTGAAACGGTGCTCAAGAATATTCATCAAAAGTGCATTAATAACTGATAATATTCTCGAACAAAAAAGCAAATTTTTTTAACAATGGACAATATACAACGTATTTCGCGTACGTAATTGTATTTTTCGGTCGAGTGCACTGGAAACTGCACGGATTAAAACGATATCCATGTGAAGTTGTACGTTTTATGTTCCATAAACTAATCCTAATCTTATCATACTATGTACAAGTAAAATGTCCTTTAAAAATTACATTACGACGTTTCTATTTAGAAATCCTTTTAACTATACCACCAAGTGTGAAATAATCGTTTTTTCGTCAACCGATCGCACTTGCACCAGTTTCCACAACACGTTGATCACGAGACGTTTCAAGTGTTCGCGTACAACACAACCGTGTACCCAAACACAAGGTTGTTGGTCATTGCGTTCACGTAGGTACAGATACGAATGCGTTCATTATAGTGTTCTCAAGCTGTACGTGTATTATTTATTGCCGATCACTAATGCGCAATTACGCCTCTACTTTACACGACCTAATCACAGCGAATACACGATGGTGATCGTGCGTGCTAACTATCCAGGCTTAAAGTCTTCATCATCGTCGGGACTCGTTTACCCGTGCAAATCTATCTTAGGCTGCTCGATCGACTTATTTCCTCTCGCGTCGTTTGCCTACGCGTATGCGACCGTAAAAAAGAAAAAAAAAATCTTTACCGTTTCTAAACGTTTAATGGCGGTCGATATAATTCGTCCGTGTCTGTACGTGGTACTATCTCCTGACCAGGTTTTAGGGTTTTGCGTCAGATTTACCATGTGCTTTCCAGGCACCTGATCTACCACGGATCCCGGTGATATGCGTCAGTATGCATATCACACCGTTATCAATGTCGTTTTTCTCTATACAAATGATCTAGAGATTTGCGAGTCTCATATCACAATACGTAGGTGTGCTAAAAATCGTAGCTCGCAAACAATGTTTGTTCGTTTGTTTAAATTAACGGCAAACGGGATTGAGTACAGATAGGTTATGCACGACTAAAAAATTGTAGTAAGAATGAAACATTATGTGTTGTGCAGAATATTGGTATCAGGTTTACCACTGTTCGAGCCTAGCGATGATCTTTATTCTAATAAAATCAAACGTATGGGGATTAGAATAATTCGTTAAAGACTCTAAATTGAGTTCACATCGGAAGTAGTGTCAATAGACGCCTCTTTCCCTCATGCTGTCCAACCTTGTTACAAAATTATTAACACAATTACTCGTTGAATTATATGACATCCGTTTTTCTGTATTTAAATGAATCGATAAAAAAAAATAATTAATGAATAAACATTAAAATTAATAATGAATTTCAACATTTCCCTTCTTTTTATTTTTCTACTCGGTTTTTAATTTGGTCGCATTTATCGCACTTTCGGGTGCAAATAATGCATCAATCATAGTTTTCGTTTGACGAATGTTTTCAAATATATCGATCAGGCCTGGAACGACCTGCTCGAGTTTTTAACTTTTCATATGCGACCGATCGCTATCGATCGCCAACACCGAACAACCACATGAGACGAACGGGTATAAACGGGCAATGTATACATATACACGCTTAATAACCAGAACAGTGATGCTTTATGTTAGACAGATTACTATAAAAGATATGTGTTTATACTTGTAATATATGTTAATCTCGAATACACCGCGACGGAAGCAACGGCAATCATAATTTTTTATTTTTTTGTTCTTTGCCCTCGTATTCTCACGGAGTACTACCGACGCGCATATGTTTTCGAACTTGTAACAGAAACGTAAACGAGACACGGTTTACGTCTTGTGCACGCGAGAACATGCGATGTTGATCGGCCGCGGGTCACGAGCACATCGCAGTGTACCTACACGACATTACGTTGCATTCGTGTACCGCAACCGGAGCGCGTTTTGTCGTCGTCGTCGTCACACGTAACAATACAACGGACGGAAGGACAGGCGGTGAGAAACTAATCGCTCGATGTAGAAACGATTTAGAAAAATAGAAACTCGATTCGAATTCGTTACCGGTACGCGTGTAGAAATGTTTGAATATTATTTCAATAAATCGAAATCTAGGGATAAAGGATCCATTATTTTTTTTCATTTTTTTTTTTTTTTGAACAAATAATGATAATAATTTAACAATATTTTTATGTATAACGTAAATTTATAATCAAAAATAAATATTAAACCAGTCAAACAGTTAACTATTATTATCTCTACTTAGAGTTAAATATGATTTTACGTAAATCTGCAATAAATAATAAAAATTATGATATTCGTGCAGTGTTTGAATCGGAATCTAAAGTATTATATTTTTCTGAACTATAATCAACAATTTGTAAAGCACACGGATATAACGAAACATAAAATCCAGTCGTTTCAACACCATATTTTTCAAATTTATCAAAGTCAATGTTGTTTCTGTTGACCAGTGCCAATAAAATGGTTCCAAAGCGCTTGCAGTCATTATTTTCGTGTATTAATTATAATTTAAATAAATCATATAATCATGTGTCATGTTTTTTGACAACAATTTGAAAGTCCTACTACTTTATATAGATATTTTCGAAAATTAAATTGAAAAATTGAATATATTAAGTTCAATTTTTTTTTTTTTATTTTAAATCGGTTTCTTTTTCTTCAGATCAATATTTTTCATATACTTTATAACAGAGGTTCCCAAACTTTTTATAGTACGACACATTTTGAAAATTATTTCAATTTTGACGATCCAAAATAATATCATTTTTTTTTTTTTTTGCTGTTTTCATTATTTTAAATTGAAGAAAAGTATTATATTTATAAAAAAAGTTTATAATATGTAATTTAGTTAGTAAGTATATAATTTTAATGTGAAGGATGTAATTGTTTCCTATTTTTTATAACTGGATTTACATCCACTTTTTTATTTTGATTGCAAAGAACTTGTTGTAAGCTCATCATCAATTAATTTTCTTTTTTGAACCACTGACTCGGATATTATCTCTGTTTCTTCAATTTTCGCAAAACTTTGAGTCATTGACTTTTTATTTATCCATTTGTCCATAGTAACTGTATAAAAGCACAAAAAAAAAAAAACGAATTTATTGGTTATTTGAAAAATAGTAAGATTTAAACTGCGTGCATGTATCGTATTCAATGTACCGTTTGTTACTAAAAATAATCAATTTATTTGAACGTCATACAGGTACTAATTTGTTTCAAATATATTGCTATATTTTCAATAATCATTAATCCGATTACGTTGTGTTGACACAGTCGAGCATAGACATATAAAGAAATATTTTATGTCTATTGGTCGCAGTAAATTTGTAATTGTCACAAACGCAGATAACAGTTTATAATAAAACTAACTTAATAATTAAAAATCAACCATAAATAATAGAAATACATGAAAAATATAACGCGACTCACTAAAAATATAATCACGACCCACTTTTGGGAAACTCTGCTTTATAATATAAATATTATCTGAACTTAGTATTTTATTTTTTATTTTTTCTTCCTCTTAATAAGTTGAAAACATCAACGTTTGAAAAGGGAATTTTCGTATATATATTATCGAAGTACGAGTGTAATAAAGTGTACGTAAAAAGTCTTATATATATTTTTAAAATAAAAAACATTTTACACTGTAAATAACATATATATTGTAGTGAAAAATAATTTAATTACTTGCTACTTAATAGTCCAGAAAAAAATGAGCTTAATACTTGCAATATATACGAAAAAAAATGTTTGAAATATTTGTGTACGACGATTCACGTAACTTTATAGTGATGTCTGTTTTTTAATATTCAACTGTTAATTTACCACGCTCGCACTTGTTTTTACGATCGTCATCATCTTCGCCGTTCTTGATCAAGATATTGTACAACAAAGTTGTCGCTCGACTAGGTACATTTTTAAATTGTAAAAATGGACTTTCGGCGAGCTACGTGACGATTCGGACCTCTGGACAATGAGCTCGTGGTCGGTCCGGAGCTCCGGTATTTTCCGGAAAAATTTGAATCGGACCGCGCGAGCCGGGAAGATTTCGGGTATAACGATATGAACACTCCGGGGCAGTGCGTGCAGTTAGGTAGTTAGGTAGTAGTAATCTTGTGCGGCGTGACCGCGAGGAATTCGGTTGTCAACGGCATTCCGAGAAAACACGCGGATAGAGCGAGAGAGAGAGAGATAAAGGATAAGGATTCGATCGACGGACGGGCCGAGAAATCGCGCGACGGTTACGCGTGCGTGCGAATCCGGGTTTCGGACCCGTCGGCCGCGTCCGCACGTTATGCAAACACCTAAGCGCGTACGGGTTATAGGTGCCTTGACGATCAGTTTTTAACGACCGGTGTCGTCGTCGTAGCCGTCTCGTCCGGTTAATATTTTAATTATCTCGTCTCGGACGAGACTGTGCTCTTGGCCGCGGGTCCGACGGTGACGTGCGCGGTCAATTGATTTTCCCGATCGGAATATAATTGCCGGCCGCGCGCCAGACCGATGGCCGCGCGCGATAATCCCACAGCAACGCGTACTCGCGGAATTCGCCCGGCTATCGCGGGTCCGTCGAAAACAAATTTTTACGCTCTTCGCCGGCTCGCTCGGTATTTTTACGCGGTCGGATTTTTCTCTCGTTTTTTTCCCTACGAATTTTCACCGCGCAACCGAGTTTTCAACAGCATCGCCACTCGCACGACACGACGTTTTACGCGCGGCCGGCCGGTGGAATATCTCATCTCGAGCGAACGCGCGCGGCCGTATTACTAACGATTCCGTTTGTCCTAATTATACGTTTCGGTACGGTTTTAGATCTCTTAATGGAGGTATAAATACCAAGTAGCGCTGATATTTGTACAATTAAAAGAAAAAGACGTTCATTTTCAGTTCCTGACCCTACTAGGTATGTGCTCAGCATGCGTTGAACATGATTATTATACCGATAATTATTACATTGCGTTATTATAGTGTAGCGAAAAGTATTCCGCTTTTTCGAATCGGACCGAAATCGAACGGTTATGGTAACGAAACATTAGTCGTACTCGAAATAAGCGCCTCTGCATAATTTTATAATCACTATTGCTCCACCACCACTACAACTTTGTTCCGAAAGAATAGAAAGTATTAAAAATTGCTTTTTTTCTTAGTTCTGAATTTAATAATGCGTTTATGTTTTAAATAAGCCAGTCCCGAACACACAAACTCGATTATTATAACAATCGTTCGCATATAATAATACAAATTACAATAAATACATTGTACATTTACTTATAGCTATGAAGATATGTTGTAAAGACGTAGTGCAAAATTACAATGTATTTTAAACGAATGCAAGTTTGAACATAGCGATTTTGAATTAATTTATAGTTTTAATAGTTCTATTGTTTAACTATTCTATTGATTGTAGAATTAGTTACTTCTGTGTTAAGTTAAATGTATTTTTAGACCTAATGATACGAATAAGGTATGAAAGGAGAAGCGAATTTCCAGGACAGTAAATAAAAATTCTTCAGACAAGCTTATACAAAGATCGCTCATATGAAAAACGTTTAACTTTTCGTATTTTCTCGATTTTATATTTTTAACCCGATTGGTGTTGTACCATGTTATTGAGCTATATTCAAAAATAAAACGTATCAAACAGTATATTTTCACATTCATTTCTGGATTTCAGAGAAATTAACCATTTAAGTCCACTCAGTTTTGATAAATAATACCCAGTATTTTGTTTGATCTGTTTACAATGATGTTCATATGAGTAGTGAGATTTAAGTCTAGGATCAAAAAAGAAAACTATCGAAGTTGATTTTAATTATTCTTAATTTTCTTACACGGTTTATTTACGGTAACAATGTTTATTTTATCTTCGAAACATTTTATGCTCAAATCACATGTAAAATATCTAGACATTTTACGTCGTAATTGTTGATGCAAATGAAAATCCATTTACTTCGAATATAATATTAAACGTTGCATAATTACGTCTGGACATAACTATTATGACGCATAAATCGTGGGTTTTATGTGTTTTAAGATTTTATTGAAGCGCAATAATTACCCGAACGGATTTGCGATCGAAACGACAACACCCCCACTCCCAACCTTAAGTCGCAGCTGTGGACTTTCTTGTGTGCTCTGTCGGCTCTGTCGGCACAATGTACGTACATCCCGTGCGAAAATATAATCGTACGGACGTTCATAAAATATTATGCACACGCTCGCCGATCTGTTTTCCTGTCGGAATTGCATTATTCTCCGATCGGAGTGACGCGACCTCACTGGCGCGAAATGCGAGCGGAATCTTAATGCCCGTAACAATTATAATTACGTGTGAACCGTTCGTGCTGAAAACGGCCTTCGACGTGAAAGTTCTTCTCGCGCGGACGTATGTCACGCGTCCGGTGCGCAACGATAGCGGTACGCGCGCGTCCATAAATTATAATGTACAATTATCGATTCGACGATATACGACGGTCGCGGTTAAAAAGTCAGTTGCTTCGACCCGTCACCGTTTGTAATCGAGCAACAAACACCGAGATCAACACCGCACAGATTGCTCTTCGGTATAAAATCGAACCCATGGACGTATGGGCGGGGAGGCGTAGAGGTGATCGCCCCCCCTCCCCCGGAATCCATCTTTAAGAAATTGATCATATGTGAGTTACATATTTTAAATTTTTTTAACGTGCATCATTTTATAACGAAATCAAGTTACGCATGGCTGTGAATACTGAATTGGGCTTTTTGTCGGGTTCATACTCAGTTTAAATGTCGATTCTAAGTGGATTCAGCATAAGTAAGATTAAAAAAAAAAAAAAAAGTCACAAATATTAAAGATTCACTTGATTTAAATAATACCAAAAATTTTACTTGTAAATTTTGAGTCTGAATCAAAGAAAAAATTTGAGTGCCCCCTCCCCTAGAAGTAAGTCTTAAGTACGCTTCTGATTGTACTGTAAATATTACGTACGTCTCGGTGGTATACGTTATTTTGCAATGTTTTTTTTTTTTTTTAAAAAATCTCAGAACAAACGCATAACTATCTGTACCACTATATACAGTGCAACCGATTATTATTTTTATCTTCGGCCTTGCATACAGCATCTTAATACTTCGGGCGCCCGCCAATCGAGAATACGTTGGACACGCATCACGGTAATTAGTTACTAAAACGTAATAGCGACCGGGTTGGAATTAAAGCCGTTCCCCTTAGGCACTATACTCTATTTATTTATTTTTTTTTTTCGTTCCGTTCGTATGTTATGATGTATATAGACTCGCGCACGCGCATTATACAATAACCGTTGGTCGTTCGAGTTTCGTGAAAAATGCATTGGTCGTCTAATTATGTGAACTCCTATACGAATAACTTTTATCTCTAACTAATAAGAATGTGCGCTGACATTGTTAGCTGACCGAAAAAATTGTGTGCTCTTTCTTACACCCTTGCCTTTTTCACCAAACTAGTGAATTACCAATGATATCATAGGACGTGTGGGCAAAACTATCAAACGCCGAGCACTTACTCGTGTTCCGTGTACTGCTTACTAAATACAACGCTTGTAGAACAATATGGCTGATTTATAGATATTAATATTTTTTACTATACATAACGACGTTATGAAATAACCGTCTAACCATTAAGAAATAGTTTATGTTTCACGGTACCTCAATGTCACCAACTCGAACTTAATCAGATTTTTCAATTATCTATAGATCACTCTTCCAAAAATGTTTTAAACAAAGTTCATAATCATTGTTTATTACGATTATTGCTCTTAATGTTAACGTACATCAGGCGGGAACCATTGATATTATGTAAACTTTGGGAATCGCCGACCTATTGTAACATTATCAGTGATCATTTATTATTGCTGCTTTCCAATTAATTTTTAATTAAATACCCATTTTGTCTTGGCGTTGATACGAGTATTTGTGAATTATTGCACTCGCGTTATACGTACATATCAGTCATTAAGTTAGGGTCAGAGGAATTTTTTTTTTTGTGTTTTATTTTAGATAAACGATCTACACTATATTATGTATAATAAGCTTAAGTGTTAACAATGGTTGTTGCTGCCAGAAGACATAAAGGAGAAGCCGCTCACTGACAATACTCCTGTGGTCAGAGGATGTTCATAATTTTGTATGGTTTTTTTTTTTAAGTTGTCCTTTTGCATGTAGTCTTAGACGGAAATTGGTTCCACGTTGTCTATATTTAGAATATTGACATTTTCTTTCGCGCTTAAGAGCAAATCTTTCGTTCCGATTGATAAGTGCGTTATCGGATTCGTCAAATTTTTGTTTTCAAGCAAGTATACATGTTTGAGGGTTTTTGTTCCGAAATATTGACGAACAAAAAAACAAGAATAGCAGTAACTTTTATACATTTTTAACCGAACTTGATCATCTGAGTCACGCGTATTAGACGTAGCTGACGTCTTACCAGTCGTTCAAAAGTCGATAGTCCGATGCGATCGTCGCGAACTCTTTTATCCAAACAAAACCCGAACAGCGGTCGAGATACCGTCTCGCGTAGGAGCAGAGATGTAAGGCTGAAGAGTTTAAAAAGTTTTCAAGTAAAAATTTTCATGAGATTTTAAAAGTTTTGAAACTTTTAAATACCTGTCAAAGGTAATGTATGCCCGGAATCAAAGACAATGTATATTCTATTACTATCACTTATCAGTATGTAATAACCATGGGCCATAGCATTATTATAATTTACAAGTTTTCATTGACGACTATTCGATTTCGGTTTTCAATGCTGTATAGCAATACATTGTCTTACTTACAACTTATATTTTAAATTGTCACGATGAACATCATACAATTTATAAGTTTCTGATGAGTTCGATTAATTCAATTAGACTGAGAAAGAGTTATAAAAATAAACATTATTTGTGTACATTTTTTTGGTCCACCACGAAAAATGCCACCAGAACACAACCAATATACAATTATGTAATTAACAGGGCATATTTCTAAATTATATGTTAAGACTTGTTACAATACTGTTAAACTTTTGTAAGAACTATGAAAGTAATTAAAAATGTATCGTTTATTAAAGTTGGCAATGATATGTACGAGTACGGTAAAAGAAATAAGTAGGTGCACAATTCAAACGAAAGGTCAAAAAGAAAAAAGAAAATGAAAGGTTTCAATTTTGGTTCGAAGAGTTTCTGAAAACGTTCATCGGGCCATTGAAAACGTGAAATTTTACGTCTATGCGTAGGAGTTGACGATCCGTTCGCGTTGCCTCGCGGCTTTTGCCGGACCTCAACGTTTCAACCGCACATTATGCATTCGCTCCGTACGCGATTCCGCGTCAACGTATTATCATTTACCTTAGACGTGTTCCGTCCGCGAGTACACGAGTCGAATTACTCCATTACCGCCGCCGTGCACGTAAGTGCCGTTGTTATTGCGCGTCGAATCTCGTCCGCCGGATCGCTTTTCGGATCGCGGAGCCGGGGGCGGCCTCGGAGCGGTCTTCAGGAACGGCTTCAGCCGCGTCGAAGTGTGTTTGTCGGGGCCCCGACGCCGACACGTATGCGTCGAATAAGGATTTGCGCCGCCCATGTAAACGATCGCATGCGATGTACGTGTGATCGCGGTGGAGCGGGGCTGACGGGACGAAAGGAGAGAACCAGATCGGGTAATATGAGGTATGATTCACCTCTCCTTCGTCCGACCGATGCGCTGTTTGAATAATATTTAATATATAATATATATACTATATTATAGTCCTATCGAATGTGCCCTCGTCCGTAGCAATCCGTGAAGGAGCACCACACACACGCGCATAGCTACTAAACGGTTTTAACTTGTAGTACCGTTGCGCGAAAAGGTTTCGGGAGATCAAATGACAAGATGGTCGAAACAAATCACGGACGCGATGCTAGAGTAGTTCGTGATAAAATTTACGAGCGTTTTGAACGGATTTGTAACTAACCTACAGTTACTAAGACGTGTGCAGGGGAGAAAAAACTTTTTCCGCCTTAGGGGTGGGGACGTGATAACCTATCGCGACCGATGACGAGAAAGCGTGTTGTACTCGAATCTTTTCACCCGCGCACGCGGATAAGAGTTTCCGGACAGAAACGACGACGGTAATGGACGTCGCGTGCCCGCCCGGTCGGACGACGTTTCGGCAGTGGGCGACCGAATTATGTCTCCGGTCGCGTAGTCGTTACGATAATAGTATCGTTAAACGGTTACAATAATGTTACGTTGAGTTATTATAATAATCGTTTTAAGGATCCGCGTTTTCCTTTCAAAAGCGCCGACTCATGCAAATGAGATCTCGTTAACTGCGGCTCCTCGGTCGGTCGGCCGTGACCCTGCGACTGGAGATCGTCCGTTGTCGGTCGGCGCCGAAACCCCCACGGGCTCTATCCTCGTCCGCCCGTCGCGCGAAGACTACATCGGTGCGCGTTCGTGCTCGTGAGTCGGTTGAATCCTGCGGTGCACCCGTCCGCGCGCCACTCTCGACCATCGTCACCGGCCGAACGTCGATCGATTTGCAGACGAGCCGGTGAAACGGTATGCGTTAAACGCATAATTACAGCCGCGGCGGTGATCGTTTCAATCGTTCGCTACCGTTCGTCGGTGCGCAAATGGCCGGCGCACGTGTGCCCGCGGCTACGTGCAGATAATAACACGTGTACGCGTTCGGTTTCCCAATGTTCGAATCAACCGATAGAGTGAACGACTGTTAATCCGGGGTTTCATCGATTCCGCCAGACCTTTTTATACTTGGGTACAAGGCTTATCGATTCCGCCAGCATCGATTCCGCCAGTGCAGGTAGTCTAAAAACGACCTATCAATTCCGCCAGGGAAAAAATAATCTTCCCGAACATTTTAGTTTTATTTTACTTACATAGCTATAGGTATTATAAATATTATATGAAATACCTGTATAAAATTGTTATCGCCAATTGATGATAATCTAACTTGTAATGATGTGAAAAAACGACTAATAGTATTGTCCTACGCTAATGTGGTTAGTCTCAATTTATCATCGTGTCATTATACTTCGCAATAATGAATTTCGAAATCGTAGCTGGTGAACGAGAAAATGACTTAGTTATTTATCAAAATGAAAAATTTTTTAAAACAAACTTTGTGAAATATTTATGTGCGTATAAGTGGAAATGTGTTAATAAAAAGTGTAACGCAAAAATATACATTAACGAATCCTTAACGGAAATTTTAAAATATGATATTGACCACAAAAATCACGATAAACAGCCAATAAATATATTGAAAAAAAAACTATTTTCAAACCAGCTTAAGAGAAAACTTACAGATGTAACAGAAAGTCCTTCAAAAATTATAAATCGTGAAATACTAAAAAATCCTCAAATTGAAAATATCATGGAAAATGACTATGTCACTTTGTCACCCGCGAACGCGGACTCCGATCGCGATCAACAACCCCGGACGCGTGTCTCGTGTTGATCGTTTTGGGCGCGGACCGAAAATTCCGTTACGCGCTCAAGATCTATGCGATGCGAACCCTTCGATCGCCGATAGCGGTACGGGTGTATTACGAAAACGTCCGCAAATCTGTCCGAGAAATAAACCGTTTGGCGTTACTCAAAGTTCGCCGATTACGGGTGCCGATTCCGCCACGTAAAACGCGCGTTCAAGACGTGACTTAAACGATATGCATGTTTTTTATTTTTTATTTTTTTCAGTATTTTATCCGTAGATTGATTTACGATCAATGTTCTTTCCACGGTTCTCCGTCCTTGTCCTTGAGTTGTTTCCATCAATCGACTTTTGCTTCTTCGATTATTCGACTCGTAATACACGTTTTCGGTTTGCCTCGTTTCCCTTCTATCATATCTTCTAGTACGATGCTACGGAGTTTACTCTCTATTGGAGTTATGTATATGCGCAAAAGTACGGTTCGGCGTGCAATATGTTCACGGAGAGTACGCGGTTCGGGGTACACGTACTTCTTGAGGTATATTCACATATATAGACACCACCTGTGGCAGACACGGCACAGACAGTAGTTTTCATATTAACCAGCATTCCACAGCAGGAAAGGCACGAGGGAGTGAACAATAGGGGAAGTCGTTTAGGGCCCCGCGGTTCTGATTCAACTGAACTTAAAATATTTTATTAATAGAAATTATAAGACCCAACATTTATTTTGCCCAGGGCCTCGCAAACTCTAGCACCGTCACTGCTTCACAGTCACTATAGTAGGGGGCAACAAGCAAACTAATTTAGTAGTACTAATACTGGACGTGTGCAAATGATTATCTATAATTTTATATTATTCAACTTTATTATTAGAAATTGACGAACATTTATTGTCATGGAGTTAGGGTAAATTTAAATATCCGTTTTCCATACTGGCAGATCTTTAATCCTGAAGTTGTCTTTAGTCGATGGTAAAAGAAAATAAAGACAAGAAGATGAAGAATTGGTAGGAGTGGTTTTTAATAAGCGCATTTGAGGGATATAATTCGAGGGAATAAAACATTCTGAAATGCATGAGCATATATCACACCGAATGCGTTTACGGACATTTACAAATGTTTACGAATGTTTAAAAATTAGAATTTATGGCAGTTTGAAAACTGTTCTATAGGAAACAATAAATTGTAAAAAAAAAAAAAAATGAAACAAGAAATTGTGTGTTAGCATAAACTGTAAGGAAATAATACTTATAAGATAACGCTAAAAACTTGAATATATTCAAAAGCATGCAACATTAAATTATACATAACCTAACATGTTGTATTCTAATTTCGTTTAATAGGTTAACGTAAATTTATACTACCACAATTATAATATATTCTTCAATAATTAGTATACCGCGCGAAAAGCGATCGACGGATATTTTATTACATATATTTTTAATTCTTAGTGCAATAAAAAAATGTATTTTGTTACGAGTACGAAGTGTTTTTGACGTTTTCTTCGAATTCGAACCGGGACAAAGATAACGTCGCGCGACCTATAGGCGTAGACATGTTCGCAGATGTATTTTAACGGCTCTCCTTACCGGTGTGTGCAAACCTAACGATTTCGTTTTCCGACTGTTTTCGCGTAACCCAAGTATTTCGTAATCGTCCGGATCCCGGCTGCTGATCGGAGTGTAAACTAGGTGTTATTTCCGTTTTGTCATCGTTCGTACGCGTTTCCCCTCCGTACACACCGGCACGGCTATTTTATTATTCTATTTTCCATACGTTTTAATAAAACGTTCATTTAAACATGCAAATTAATAATTGAAACAAGAAGAGAAGAAAGTTGGCGCCAGACGTGCACGTAATTTATAACCGGCCGAGGGTTCCGCCCACGTTCGCTGGCGTACTACGTTTACGGTGTGTGTAGGTTACGCGGCGCGCACTCGGGAGTGGAGTCGAGGCGGTATAAAAAAAACTAGCTTGTAGCGGAAAATAATGATTGTAATATTGTTCGCGTTTTCCGTGTATGTGGAAACGACTCGGGTAAGTCTAATTGCACGCGATCGTAAGCGTAACGCTGCGGGTGTGTTGTAACGCGTCGAAGGCAATATTCCGAATCATGTAAAGCGTATTCTTACTACGAACCATCCGGGGGGGAGGGACACATTTTTCCGCTGGAACATAATATTTCGTGGTTAGGATTAGGCAAGATTATTGTTTTTTTTTTTTTTTTTTTTTTTTTGAGATACGTAAATATACGAAGTGCAACACATTATAATAGGTGATGAGCAGATGTGACGAGAGAAATTTTTACGTGATACGAGTTCACAATACGAAAAACTCCTTTTCCGTCGTCCCGCCACTGAGTGTACAGAACACTTGAAAAACGCTGTTTTATACGTTTTTTTCAGCGGCGAAGGGATAATTTTTTTTAACGATGAATAACACATTCCGTTTTGATTTGCGTGTACGGTTTTTGATTTTTAAACACTTTTGCGGAATATCCACTACGCCGATGACTTTTAAGATGCGGCAATTCCTATTAGGAAACGAACAATATGTTATTTTTTTTTCGACCATAACACATCCTGTTCCTGTATCGATGACACACTTCATTATACATTATTGGTACGACGTCGATCACGTTGCGTAAGAGAAAATCAGCGGTTAAAATGTCTACGATCGTATGCAGCCAGCGAACGAAAAACTTAATGATTTACCGGATTATCGGAGTACGAGTATCTATCTGATGTTTTCAAATCAGCCGTCTATAATACTCAACACGACCGTTCTGCGCGGTTTGTTAACCGCGTGTGTGACACCGCGATGCAATACGATGTACAAACGATCACAATCGAAATCGAAATAATATTCTAAGGTAGAATGCACTCGAATACAATCATGACACAATTATCTTACAAATCGTTCACGAAGGAACACGCGAAGATGTTGCTACGTACATCAGCACCGAGCATACTACATCGAGTGTGGACCACGTTAAAGGAGTAACTATTTTTTTTTTTATTACTGTTGCGATAGCCGACCTAATGGCCGCTACTGATAATATTATGTATGCACATAACATTGATTTATGCTTATGAAGTGATTTTAAGAAAAATGTATACGATTAACTTCGTCTTATCGTGTCAGTAGAATTTAACAATTCTTAATGACTGATATTAATACATTATACATGCATTGCTGCATATAGTGATCACATTTGTCCGACAGTATTTTGATCACTACAACCAGAAATCACTATTAGAGGAGACTCGAAAAACGGATAGAAAATAACATGAAAACGATGTTTTTAATCATTATATTTTACTAATAGCATTAAATAGACACCTTGAAATAGTATATACATATGCAATTCAAAACTTAGGTTCTTTCAAAATAATTCAGTAACGTGCACCTGTTTTTTTTTTTTTTAATTAAAGACTGTCATGATGTGCTCGGAGTTGTTCAATGTAACAAACTAGTCTGAGCCTATGTATTGCTTTTCTCCAGCTCTTCGTAGCATATTAATTGCTTCGAGTAATTCACTCCTGGAAACTGGTACTCGTATCTCTACGTATTCAACTTCGTCTTTTTCATGTACCTAGAATTCTCCAATATCATTTCCCTTTTTTTATATGAAATTGAGGCAGCAATTCCGTCATCGATTAAACTCGTAAACTTACAATCGTTTTTCCTCCTTTTGTATATTATTGTTTAATTTTTATTTCTGATTATTATAACCAAAAACTGGATCACAATAAATGACGAAAAATACATTGATAACGGTTGTTTGTTCCGTTCAAAGCATTTCTGATTATATATAAGCAGCTAATTCTTATAATCAGTGAACGCTATAATTGGGGACCACTGTAATGTCGTTTTGTATCTTTTAGTATTCACAAAACTCATTTAGTATTAAGTATTTTTTCGCGATGAATAGTAAAATTGAAAAATATGGGAAAAAAATAAAAAAATATATTTGTTCAATTAAAGTCGATAAAATCCCCGAATATCAGTTGGATTTATATATCTACAGACGATTTAGTAGACTTTCAAAGGACTTTAAAGGCTTTCAGGCTTAATACTCCTACAAATGTGCTTATAATCGACTTAGATGTACAAAAGTGAATATTTGTGACTTATCTCATATCCTCCTCGACTGTCCTTCGCTGTGCGCTAAGATCTTCAATTTTCTTAACACTTTAAATATTTTTTTAAATCATTCTGTTATTTTGAATTCTAACCTAGTAGCTCATGAACTATTCACTGTCTTTTTTATTTATGATGCTTGCTTTCTAATCGAACCGTTTTACTTTATTTTCATTTATTCTTACGATTTTTATTATGTTGAAAAATCGTAATTTTCGAGCTCTTTGTAATACCGGAAGACAGAAATAATATTAATAAATAAAAAATCGAAGAACCAATTAAGTGCACCAAAATGTATTATCATTAAAAACTAGTCCCGATTTCATTGAACAATATGAATTGTAATTTTATGTAGTTGTGAAATTATAAATAATTTCTTTGAAACATATTTTACGTTTCACTATAATATATATTTACCACGTAGTGTTATAAAGTAAATAATATGCGCATGCGAGGAATAAAAAAAAAAAAAAAAAATTTAAATAACTAATATACTTTAACCGGTTGGAAGAATACGATTTTGTTTTGTTTCTTTTTATTAATATACGAGTGTGTGTGTTAAAAATACAATTATTTAAACGTTTTGGATTTATTCACGGTCCATGAATATTTACTGATAAAATCAAGTTTCGGTGGAAAAAATTATAATTCTTTTTACACACACACACACGCACGCACGCACAATCTCATTTTATTGTAAATAATAAAGAAACATAAAGTATACAAATTTATTTATAAAACGCACGTTTATTGTCGTCGACACGAGCCGTTCGCAGAGGAAACTATAATCTATATGCGAGATTTCATTTCGATTTCCCGTGCGTAAGGTTTTCGCTGCTGTTTATGATTTATGCGTCAAATATGTTTTCAATCCGTACACGCACTCGCACTACTCGTGTGTAGGTTATATCTCGACGACTACCGCTGCACGCTGCAGGACTGCCATTATAATATTATAAACGGTTTTTATTTATCGTACGGGTATCGCGACGACGGCGTACGTGATATTATGTACGATGTATAATATATTATGTTAAATGCGCTTTGGAAATGCCAAAAAAAAAAAAAAAAATAATAATAATAAACAAATAAAATAATAAAACCTAATATCCGTTTTATAATATTTATATTATCGCGCGCTGAAATCGGAACGCGTCACCGTCGTCGTTGTCGCTCTCTGACGTTATAGACGATGACACGATTTGCGTGCGTAGGCATGTATATTATTACTATTTATATTACTATTATTGTATTACAATATTCATTCGTTTGTCGTCTCATGTGTGCAGTACACAGGAGATATTAACGTTTATTTTCTTTATCTTTTCGGGATTTTTCATAAGATCCTGGCCGCGTGATGGATTCGTTACATCCGGGTCGCAAAAGATAAAAATTGTATTTTAAGACAAACAAGAATTATAAAACGAATTATTTGTATCGCCCCTTGTTATACTTGTATAACATTTAAGAATTGATACTAGTGAGTCGTGTAGATTGGACTATCGTGAGGTGCATAGTAGGAATGCATTTGTTATAAAAAGAAATTAAAAATTAAAAAAATAAAAATGTAAGAAATAGATAAAAAATTCATTTTCTAGAATGCGTTCCGTTATATATACCATATGTTATATTTTTTTTCTCTCACCGAGGTTCATGCACAATTTTTTTTATAATATTAAATTTAGCGAATTTGTTCATACAATAATTTTCAGTCTAGTTTCAATTATTTATTTGTCACCAAATTCCAACACATCGATCACTTTGAAGAACCTTAAACTTTTTTTTTCTTTTGTTGATATCGTTAATGGCGATTGTAAAACCGAATTTAACTTCAAAATGATATCGATGGACCCAAAATCATAATAAATGTTTTTGACTGAATATGATATCTCATCTTATCGCCGTGACGGTTGTAAATAAAATTGTTGCGTACAAACACAATGACAGTGCTCGGAGTGCTTACCGTCGACTTAATCGGTTTTTGCGGTACGTATGAAACGGCCTAGAAGAAAACGTTACGGCATAGGTTAACCAAAAATACGATTTTCAAGTGATACCTACTCCGTGGAGGATAATATTATATGAAATTGCCCGTAGGATAAAGGGATTTCGACCGGATACCCGTTGCAAGTCACAGAGGCAAATTTAAGGAGCTGTGTATAAACAATATTGTTAATTATCTCAACCATTGGAGTAACACAAAAAAAAAAAAATGATTATAGCCGCAGGATTACTTTGAAAAAAGTAAGCATCCTGGATTTTTAAAAATACACAGAAAGCAGCTATACTATCTGCGACACGCACAAGCTGGAAGGTTACAGAAGAGCCGTACGCATAGTCTACAATTTTGGGTCAGGTTAGGTTAGAAGAGGGAAGAAAAGCAAAAATAAAATAATAATAACAGTCCATACAATCATAATCAAATGAAGAGTTTGTATAATCAATTTTATTTCCATAAACCCTAGCCTCATTAATGCTTCTAGAATCGTTTTCATTACATTAATTTCTCCTATTCATTATTATCCATATATCTCGTATTGATTGCAAATTTTTAACAAACCGATTTTAAAGGCAAGACTTTCAGTTCTAATTTTTCGATTTTTATCCTCCCGAATCCCTTTCATTAACACATGTCCTTATGGATTTAGAAATAGAAGTGGAATCGTCCTTTTCGACTTTCACTTAAATAATAATATATCCGACACGGTCAAATACGTGTGTACCGGCTGAAGTCCGCGTTCTGCTTTACGGCTGCGGATGACTCGGACATGCCGATAAATTGCCGAAAAGATTGTCGTCGGGAGATAGGGCTGTGAAGTTACTGTTATACCCGAGGAGGAAATGAAAACCAAATATACTTAATTAGCTGCAATGGTTAGCCGTAGCTAAACACTGGCGCGCGCGATTTATCGGATTGAAAAGGACGACAATGACGTTTTCATCTGAATGCGTATAGTGTTTGGCGCACGCGACGAATGATTAACAGAAATGCGTCTTTAGCAGTAAAAGTTTCTATCGCGTGATATATTGTTTACGTTGTTGCGAGATGCGTTAATATAAACCCGCGGCGTACTAACGTTTGAAAATAGTTTTGTTCGCGGATCGCAAATATGAAGTGCGGTCGGTGTAATCGGCTGTACAGGCGCAGTTAATTTTTGTGTCGAAATCGTTGCATTTTATGAGGTGCACAAATCGCAAAGGATTGTATACCGGTAAAACTTGTTCAACAAAACGAATAGCAAACGTTACCGAAGTGATAAAAAAAAACCGTTAAACGATTCCTTTCCGAGTGCAATACGTGGAAAAACCGATTACTCTCCGGGAATGGCGATGCGACAGTACTTATCGTTTTAAATATTTCAGTAGTATTTATAATAACGCGTTCGTATAACACGGCAAGTACGTTGCGTTACACATTTCGACGGTGAAATCAACTAAGAGCGCACTGTAAAAATGCGTACGTGCAGTGCACACGATGAGTGATTAAAACCATATCGATGTGTAACAATATTATGATTTAATAGTTAAGGGGTCGTCCATGGCACGAAAAAAACGTGTCGATTTTTTTCCCTTCGAATTTTCGTCTTTTTGTCTCGCAGCGATACCGCGTCTCGCCGATTCCCAACGCTTTCGGGTTTTCTCACACTTCAATCGGTTTTACCAGCCAACACTCGGTACGACTGCGATGCGCGTTGATTTCAGTCCTACCGAGAACGCAGCTAACAGTCGGCGTTCGAACAACAACACGGTTGACGCGTACGCGCGGTCGTATCGTTGTTGCACTCGCGTCTAATATTTCGACATCGTACACCCGTGCACCGTGTGTTAGACATAATGAATACGTCTGTCGACGACGGAGCAAAACTACGTTATTGTCCGTGCACAGCCGTTCGTTTTTCCTTTCCGAACGCTCGCGCCGTTCAATTATTTCGTTGCGCGCCGTTCATTAGCCGGTGCGTTTTACTAGAGAAACGACGTGACGTTAATGTATTCCGTATCGTGTAACGCGATTACGGTGTATGCACATAAATATACGTATGGAATCGAACACAATATCGACGCGATATTATTTATGGCGGCCGGTTGACTGGTAATACGCGACAGGTACGGGTAACCACGGTTACGTGTCAGGTCCGTGGTC
This sequence comes from Sipha flava, assembly GCF_003268045.1. Lineage (NCBI taxonomy): Eukaryota > Metazoa > Arthropoda > Insecta > Hemiptera > Aphididae > Sipha > Sipha flava. Next base: position 2,132,751 of record NW_020272774.1, read on the forward strand.
GATTCGGCCGGCGAGAAACGACCCCGGACGCGTTGCACGAACACGGCGGCAACGCGAAAACCTCGAACGGTGCGCGTTGTTTTCAACGTTTCGCGTGCGCGCGGCTGTGTACCGTTCTTTTTTTTTCCGTATCGTCGCTAAAATGTTTTTCTTTTCTTTCTACAGGTTTTTTTTTTTTAATTATTATAATATTTTTTATTCGTTCAACGCAATCATCTCTTTGGTCGCGCAACAGCCGTTACGGAATTCGTACAAGCCAATCGTACAACGCGCGGCAGTCGACGGTATCGACAGTTCATCAACGCTCTCGTCGACTATCGGACAACCTTGTAGTATTCGACGATTCGTACGGAAAAAACCCATGAAAACTAGTTCAACAGAAGAAACGTTTAAAAAGCGCAAGTAAACGACGTCACTCCGTATCTGCTTTTGTATATTACGTGTACGAATAAAATTTTTGCAAATTATATATTTAAAACTATTGAAGAGTTCAGTTATTGTACTGAAGTTTGAAAAACGTCGAGTACGATGGAACGGAACATAGTTCTACAGAAAAATTAGTGGATTCCAGCACTTGTTCATTGTTTCTTAGGACGTCACGAAATCTCATGATTCGACACGTTCTGTTCGATCGATGTGCCAGTCGTAATGCTTATGATTTGTTTTTATCATGGAAAACAGGACGAAAATAAAATAATTGATTTGTCATCAATGACTTATACTATCCGATATAGAATTTCGTTATCTTCTTCTTTCTCCTATTTTGGGCAAAACTTTCTAGCCCAGTTTCCAAATGTGATATCTAAATATTTCAATAAAAGCTTTAGGCTCAACGTGATGCCATTTCATAATTGAGCAGATGTTCCAAGGATCCATAGTTACATCACTAATACCCCACCCAAGCATTCGATTACTGTTTTTTAGATTTTTCATCGCTTTTCGATCACAGCGTTTTCGTCGACAAAATAATATTTAAATGCATTCAACTCACTCGCGGCATTTCGACGATGTAACGAGTGACGTGCTTTCGTATATTGAAAATTGACGTCATCTTATATTCAGATCGATCGGAAGGATAAACCATCAACAGTTGGTGTACATTGCATACCACATGTACCAAACAACTGGTACCGTCGTAGTTTGGTCAGCGACTTCTGGCGGAAGATCTCTATTTTCATGTAATATATGCTTTCCTGGCTCACATCAACTGAACTTAGTAATTATTATTATTATTATTTTTTTTACATTGTTATATAAGACATCACATTTTATTATGTTAAAAATATGTTTTAATTTGTTTTTCAATTGATTAGATTTAAAATTTGATGTTTAAATAAGACCTGTTGTTCTATTGATTCGGTACGAGAAACTTATACGCCCGGTAGGAACGCGATTGGTAATATTTTTTCGAAATGTTTTGAACCAGTCAGGTACGCAGTGGGCATTCGGCAGACACCAAACGTGCCGACCCCGCGTTTAGCGCCTCGAGGTAAGCGCTCCGAATTTAATCGTTTCCAACGTATTACATGCGCCTGAAGATTAATTACTGTTATCGTAGTCGGTGCATCGGACTCGCGCAATTACGTTGAACAATAATCATGTGTACACGTCATCGCGGTCATGCACGCGAGGAACATGACGAGCGATTTCGGACGGTCGCGTCGCGTGGTATTTAGGCGCGTTCGAACTACCGCGGTAACGCAGGACTGCGGTCGCGTTAGTTACCGCGTAAGTGTTACTTAAGTGTACGCCCGACGTACCGTAATGCAGCAAAAATACAGCAATAAAACATTCGAACGGAACGCATTTACATTTCGGATCCCGTTAGCAGCTCGAATCCGAACGAACGTTTTTGCGGGGTTCGTGTTTTTTTTTTAATTCACTTTGTGCTCCGTACATATGTTTAACGTCAATGATCAATGGCGTAGCAAGAACATGGCGAATTGTGCTCACGCCAGGGGCGCGCGCGTTACTAAGGGATGCAAAATCGTGCGAAATTCGAGTGATTTTATTTTACATTTAAAACGAAACGTTCCATTGTACTTTTTTTGAAATATGTAGATCTTGTCTAGTCTAACCTGGAGCGCTAGTGAGTCTTCCTACACCACTGTCAATGATGGTATAATTCGTGACGTAACTAGTACCGTTCCCATTGTAGATTGATTTCCTGTTTATTTCGGGTCCGTTTTAGATATACGTCACTGCACGTCTTTGAACAACACTAATTTTTAGTACATTATTTTTGTTCTTGGATCTAGGAAAACGATAAAAATAAAACCACTCGCAGCAGTACAAATTATGTTGATATTATTCAGAATAATTAATTTTTCATCTCCTGGTGTTAATATTTCAGCGAGATAAAATTATTATTGATATATCATTGCCCATTGAAAATTTATTATGTTAATAATTTGCTAGATATCGGCCGGGGATTTTTTTTATGCACATAATTTAAATGACTAAACCGTTTAAACGCTTTTGGATCATTGCCCATTAGGAATGGTTTATTAAACGTTTTCTCGGCACTATTTATAACCATCACGGTCGCCGTCTATATACGCAAATACATATAAAAATATAACATCATACCGGAGAGTAAAAGGTAAACGTATTCCGTCGGAAGAAAATACCGAAAGAGAAAACAACGTTTCCTTTTCGTCGAAAATCGTTGGCAAGACAATCGTGTACGGAAATTTATACTTAAATCACGCTATGGGTGTTGTCTCTAATTTTCGTCGTTTCGTTACTCCGAAACTTAACCGCAGCGTCTAAAACACTATTTATTTACAATCGTTTTTCAAAGGACCAGTAAGGGGTGGGATAGTAATACGAATGTTCTTACACAAGATCCGGATTTGAGGCCGAGGTCTTATTGCCCGCGCACCTACTAATGAGGCCGAAACGGGCCCTAAGGTATGACCGAAGGGCCCGGGTCGTTACATGGACCACCAGCACCGGGCCGAGACATACCCTTTCATTCCGTGGACACGAGAATCGTGTTGGGACCCATAGTCTCTACTGGGTTTTGTGGCTTTGTTACCATCTTGCGCTGTACCACAACCGAAATAGACACCTCAACCTTGAGGGCACCGGGTCCGGAGTGGCTCCCCCTCCCATGGTACCGACTGAGTTTTTAGTTGACGTCGGTCGGTCAACCCAGGGTTTTTGGCCCTTACCACTTTTTTGGCTTCCCAAGCAGGCTAGTGGTGGGCCGTACGAATGTTCTTATAGTACGAACACAATTGCGCCGGTTTTCCTTCGTCAAGTTCATTTGAATCGGGTTCGTGAGCAACACTGCAAATCCTTGACGTTTCGGTTGCATTTTTTTCGTATCGAGATAGTTATTCTCCGATCTCTTGGCACTCGTGGCTTGGGCGCGCAGTCCCGACGGAACAGAACAAAACGTTTGCGGCGGCTTTGGGGGGGGGGGATCGTTTAATTAACCAGTCGTGCACACGTCATTGCGGCCGTACGTATAATACGTTATTATTAATATACGTACGCGCGATTAATGCGGTGGCGAGCACGCGCGTAATGACCGATCATCATAATAATAATAATGTATACGCGGTGGCGGAGGTAATTATAAACGTGGTCGCGCGCGTAATCGTTCATTAGCAGCATCAACAGCAGCCGAACCGAAACGCGAACGAAACGATCGGTGCGCGGAGGGCGGTCGCCGGGCGAGGAGAGACGAGAGGGCGGACGAAAACTCGCGTTTATCACGCGCGTTTCGGTACATGCGCGCGGCATAAGTTTTTTTGTTTTTTCATTTTCTATTTAGTTTTCCAACCAATTTTTTAAACGCCGTACCACCGGCGGACTTTTCTAACGACAGCGTCGCGTAATGAACGCCGCTCGGCCGCCACTACTATTATTATTCATTGACCCGTCGGACCCGGAGGGCGTACGTTTCACACCCAATACCGCATTGGCGGCCGAGTCGTCTCGCCGTGTGATGTAATGCGGCGGCGGCGGCGGTGTACAGAAACACTAATAATAATCGTTTTGGTATCGGACCGCTCTGTTGGCCCGATAGTCGCCTCGATCAATCATTTGGCGTCGGTGGCCGGTGTTCCAGTAGTGATGCCGCCTGGAAATCGATCCCGTTTTTCACGGCTTCCAGTCCCGCGCGTCCGCGTTCAACGAGTATCCCCGTCCGATATCGCATCGTCCGTGCACGTATAACGTATACAGGATGATCCTTATTTCGTTTCCAAAACCAACTGCCGGTCAACCGTTTTTTCGAACGTGTACTTCTAATAACGTTTAGTCGTGTTCTCCGCTCGACACAACTTCGTGGACAACATACCATCATAACTGTTCGTCCGGCACGAGGTTATCATAGAATTCAAATGTTTTCAGTGAAACAATGCCTCTCGCTATCTCACCGTAGGACCGTTGGAAAACCACTAGTGTCGATATCGTTTCGACGAACGGATCGTAGAACACGAACGAAACGTTCTCTAGACCGCACGTCACCGTCACCCTGTACATCACTACCGCTGCCTACGTAATTACACGCAGCTTATTATCTAATGTGCATCGTAGATCACGCACGGAAAACGAAATTTCGGTTTAAACGGTTTTCTCAAGACGCGAGTAATACGATGACGCGTAACAACGGCCCAGAACGAGTAAAACGCGTGCTTCGACAAACGTTGGAACCGATTGCTTCCGAAATCAGACGCTATACGCCGCTCGCGGCCAGTAGTCGTATTCCCTATTGATATTCAACTTGAACGTGTGAAAAATAGTTACGCGTTAAACGTGTCGCCGCGTCGCGATCGAGCGACGATGATCGATATTTATACGTATATCATTTTGTAAACAAATCGCCACGACTCGTGCGCGCATCACGCCGTCATTGCTAAACGTACGCGGTACATCTCATTACGTTGTTGTCGTGTTTTTACCGCAAAACAGATTTACGGCCGAACCGTCAGCTGCTCCCGCGTTACACGTGATCATTATCGGTCGGTCGCCGAGTCCGCCAGATTTCACGCGCACGTCGACGATTGCCAGCCTCTCTGTCATCCGGTCGACGCGTAGTAGCATAGCGTTACGGCAAAAACTTGATAATAGTCTCTTAACACATTATGCGGTTTTTACCGTACGGTAAAAACCACATTAATACCCGATTTATACACGGTGTTACTGTCAGTTCCGAGCTTGAAGTTGAGTTAAGAACACACGCATCACAACGAACCGCAAACGATATGATGCACTATGGATGTACAATCGTCGCCGCAGAACACGACGGAAAAATCGTATTTTTTCGGTACATCCTATCGACGCTAGTAGGTAGGGGAAGCGGGATTGTTTTATACTTTATTCGACGACCTTTCGAAATGATGAAATTAAGATTTTTAATCATTTTCGTACGGCAAATATACTGTACCTCAATAAATTGTTTTTGAATAAATACGTAGCATAAATAATAAATAATAAATTATATATCATTATAAAATGTGCGGTTTTTGGAGTCATCGATTTAATCTTATCACTATCATTTTGACTGCTATTTGTATTGATCTCGGTATTTTTAAGTCTGGTTGACATTAGTTTTTTCGATTCGGGTAAAAATAAATAATTAATTTTTCTAGTCTGCTTATTTGTTAGAGAATTTGTCTATAATAATAAATAATAATAAAAATAATCAGTGCTCGGAGTGGGGGGGATACGGAGGGATAGCATATTATAATTTTTATATTTTTATACATGATAAATTTTTTTTTCGGTGAAAATAATTGTTTTGAACAGTCAGACTGACTTATCGTGTTATTTAGTATAAGCAGTTTCGCAATCCGTATATACCCGTACTTAGAACCAAGGACTAAGATAATATACCATATGTGAACTATACAAAAAACAATATTATAGGTATTCAAGGTGTGAAGAAAGTGATGATGATATCAGGAAATCTGAATTGTAAAACATCCCACCACTTATCTTGAACTATTTTGACAACTGATAATAATAATAACAATTTAGGAAATAGGAACTAATATAGAAACATAAATATTAGATATTAGAATATTTTCTGTCCAATACCTTAGATATACTAAAAATTAAATTTTAAAAATATCTTACCATAATAGAACGTTTAGACGTCTTAGAATGATGTCATATTCTAATAAAACAAATATAATGGAATGCAAATGTCAAATATAAACGAATAAACGAGTTGTAAGTAAAACAGTAAGACACCAACGGGCAATGACCAACTATTAACTACTAACTCAGTTCTACCACAGAATAAATTAAATCAGAATGGTCACTGATAATATTTTACACAGGGAACACAAAAATCATTCGGCCATTACTTTGGAGTCCCAACAGTGTGACCATCTAACACATAGACTGATAATTTACTTAATTACAACTGCTGTTGTATTGTAGCATTTGCATAAAATTATTGAAATTTAATTTTATATTTCAATTCATCATTTAAATTCATTAAATATATGCCAGTTTGCCACTAGTAACACGGTAAAACGGAATAATTTTAATTTATTCTGTGATAGAACTATGCCAATAATAAAATCATTAATAAAATTACGAAATTTTTAAATGTATCGCAGCATAAAATGTATACTACTTTTTAATTAAATTTAATACTCTTTGGATTTTTCTTATGTAACACTTAAGTATAACTATTTAAAAATTAACAAGGTTTAATACACATTATTCATTGAGTCAATACAATGAACTCTATGAAGCACTTGCACGTCAATGTTTTCAAAACAATTACAGAATAAATGTTATCAATTTTAGTGTGATAAGAAATTAGCACTCCAAAAATATGGTGACTGAATTATGTTTACATTTAGAAGTGACCATTCTGATTTCTTTATTCTGTGGTTCTATACAATAAGGTGTTTGTGTTAAATGATCGGTGAGCCGCGAATGCAATAAGTATACCCAAAATAAATTTTGAATACAATGATATCGCTTTTATCTCAGTTATGGGGACCAGACGACTTAGAATCAACCGTTGTAGATGTATATGTAATATGTTTCCAAGCAAAAATTATCAAAGTAGTAGTAAAGTATCTAAATATGATCATAATATTATTACGTGTGTGCGTGTGTGTGTGTGTGTGTGTGCTGCGTGTGTATAATACGTTTATAGTGTTTATACATACTTTTAATATGATTTCCAAGTAAACATTCTAAAATATAAAAATGTTTAAAAAAAAAACCGGGTTTCATGTTAAAGTTGATTTACCATCTCAGGTTCATGGGGGGGGGTCTGACTCCCAAACCCCCCCATGGATACGCCACTGCTACCGTACGAACAAAATCGTGTAATGCGAAAGCGCGCGTTCGGGTCACGTACGCCACTAAGCTTATCCGGCTGTGGACGGTTGCTGCCAGGCAGCGGGGCCGTTTCGTCATGGCCGTGTAACACAAAAACGTATACGCTCTTGGTGGCGCGACCAAAACGATTTCGCCGTCAGAGGACGGTACGCGATGATATTCCGTCGACGAGGTTAGCGCGGTCACTGGATAAAATCCCATCCGGGGCAAGATTACAATTCTAATGGCCAAAACAACGTTTACCTAAAACTAAAAATAGACGATAACGAAATCAAATACCATAGAAATCGGTACTCGGAAGAATTTATAGTTTTAACATTTGCAAACATTGTGAACTAATAAATAAGTTCAAGATTATACATTTTAGATTATCCAAAAATATAATAAATATTACTAAACTTCATAAATGGATCCCAATAAAATCATGTTACAATTATTATGCGTGGTATTAAATTAACCTAACCTAACCTAACCTAACCCTTTGACACCTCCGTGCGGATGCGCGTGTAAACGTCGATACGCGTTTTTAGCGTTTGTTCGTGAAACACGAACGCATCGATTGTACGTGCGCACACGGGTAACCAAACGCGCGTCATAACGCGTTTAATGTTTAAAGTATTTTTCGGAATATCGTGTGCGTTACACGCGTACTGCTCGAGTTTTCATATTTTAAAATTCCTTTGGACAAGAAAAATAGAATCGACTTGTTAACCTTCTCGTACGATGCGGTTGTCAAGGAATTACGGTACGTTGTTAAGTCACCGGAAATTGAATGGTTTTCCGAGCTGAGCGGCTCTATAAGCGTGTGCACATTTGGACAGCGTTCTTGATACACGCGTGCGTCTACGCGGAAAAACTAAACGGAGGCAAAAAAACGCGTAAAATCCCCGAACACGCGCGATCGTTTCGAGGAGAACGTCGATCTGATACGCCGACTTTACCGGCTCGTGCGTAATGAATGCACACTACGATGTATGGATACGTGTTCGAAAATCGTGTTGCCCATGGCATATGCGTTGATGCGTACACATGTACATATGCGTTTATGTGCATACAGAGTGATGAGAAAATCACGTTGGTCCGCCGAACAAAAGAAAAAAAAAATCTTTAACCGATTCACGGTCACTCTCTATTTTCATAGTTAACAGTTGATAAATTGTTCGGGTCGGGTGTATTAGACTCAAGAGGTAATTTTCCGCAAGGGCAAGTGCACCCCTAAAACCATAATCAAAGGTTTTATAAACAAATCAAGAGCCATATCGATATCTTTTTTAATGTTTATTTCATCCCCGTTCGGAAAATGGAAACGGATCGACCCACGTCGAGTGTTTTAGGTTTTTAAATTTTTTCGATTTCACATCTCTAACGATCGTACATTTTTTACACGAAAATCATCTCTTTGCAGAGCATAAACATTGGGTATGCATAGAACATTATAAAGTTAAACGTAATTAATAAATCATGAGAGATTCAGTTGGGCTCAATATTCTTTACCATAAATAAAAAAATGAAATTATATTTAAAAAAAATTCAAATACCACTTACGTATTGATCATCGGTACATCTCAAAAATGCTGAAATTAATGAACTTGAAATTCGATATATTGGTCTCTCCAATACTTTAGACGTGCAATATGAATGGTTTTAGAAAAATAATGGTACTGACAAATACGGTTCCGTGATGCAAAACCGGGTAATTCAGCGTACAACCAAAACTATCAAAATGATTCATTTGAAATTTCGTTTTATTTGTTTTACGACCAACAGTTACACCAAACTAGGCTTTAATAAAGTGTAAGATAATAGTCCATTAAAAACGATGTCCCGGCCAAGAACGTTCCGTGCGAAGCCGGGTAATTCAGCTGGTAATAATTATAATCATCTCATCATCCATCAGTATGACGGGCGTTTTAATCTTAGGTTTTGAAAAGTTTCATCACTAAATTATGTTTACATAAACGCACTTATATAACACCGCGTAGGTACATATTATTATTATTATTTCGTTTGTATTTAATTTGGTACAAAGAAAGATGAAATAAACAAAGAAAAACCAATCTCTCTGATCCCGTTGCTATTATTATTATTATTATTATTGTATTATGAATGCAAAGTAATTTTTATTTTAACTCACGGAGTCTGGTTGTAGAGTTCTGAAAATTCGATTCTTTTCCATAACCATCACTCTCCCATCGTCCTTCTTTCACGGTTTTTTTATTTTTTTTTTTTTTTTAATTAGTTGTAAAAATAAACAAATACACATTTTGACAACCAAAACACACCATCAACAGAATGTTTTACATAAACTAACTAACTCGATTTGCATAAATTGTATACACAAACCAATTTACTGTAATATCGGTTTTAACGAGGTGTATATTATAATAATCCACGGTGGTGTTTAAGTCACTTCCAATTTAACTGAGCGTTTAAATAATATAATATATGTATACCTATATACTTATATATATGTTATATTTTGTGTATTTACATATATGAGTTTTTGTGAACAAGCCTATGTTTAAAATATTCAAAACGCGTATTAAAGCGGTTTTACAATGTTATTATACGCTCTTGCGAGAAGCGGCCGGATTCAGTCTACGGAGTAAGGTTTATATGATTGCATATAATGTTACATGCGTTATCGAAGCCGAATTAAATGATTACATTACTAACTCCGCGTCGCGTTAACATTTTCACCGGTATATTTTTCAATGACACGCGGTAAACTGCGATGTTAGATAAGAATTTTGATAAAATTCAAAAAATAGATGATAAGACTTGATTTGCGTTACGACGTCCGATCATATATTAGAGTAGGTAATCCCAAAGTACTTGGTTCTTGGGATAATGGTGCATGTATAGTCCTAGTAAGTTTATATGATATTTTAAATAATAAGCAGGACGCATAAATTAATATAATGTGCTATTCATAGAGTCAAGGGGCGAATAACAAGAACATATGAATAATATACATATGAAAATATTAACTCACCTGCAAGCCTGAACCGAACGTTCAAGGCTAAAATAGAGATTTCATGCCGATCAGTTTTCGATAAACAAATTGATTTCACGTCATCAGTAAGTTGATCAATACAGGACGGAACAAGAATTAAAGCCAATTATCAGTTCAAAAAAGGACAAGACCGATTAACAAAGAATCCTAGTTCCTACAGGCAGTGGTGGTTTTCAAGAGGAGGAGTCCAAGGGTCTGTTTTTTTTCGTTAATACAAGAATGTAATTTTAAGTAATAAATTATTAATGGGTCAAACATTTTTGTGTCTTAATATGTTATAGAATAATATCAAAGGACCCCCCGCCAACAGAAAAAATTCTAAAAATCGTTACTACCTGCAAGGGAGCAATTACGAGAAAAAATGGATCAGCCCATCGTGCAAGGATTCATCACGTTTTTTCACCGACCATAAACAAGATAAAAATATTGTGAATTATAATCGCTTTACAATATTTCTGTAAATATAAACAATGTAAACAATCTTTCTAGAGTTGCTATTTGAAGTGAATTAATGCAATAAGTATAAAACATTAAGTGAGAATGACCATGAACGACCAGAGAACAAATAAGAGAATACCTGAATCTAACGATTCAGTTTTGACCGATAAAATTTGTGCTTTAAGTTTAGGCGGGTCCGTTATGGATTTAAATCATTTTAAAGTTGTGTTTAGACTGCGCTCTCGAACGAACCCGTGTAAACGGATCGAACGCGAATTTGTGTTAACGAATGGATTTGTTTGCATTCGGCAGTGTTCATTCCTAGAGCGGTACCATCAAAGAAAACCATTCTTCAATTTAAACGGGATTTGACGTGGTAATCGTAACATCTGGTTCATTCAGAAATTTATCGATGAATGTTATTTTCTGGATATGCTGTTTTTTTTTCAATTTATTATTATTACGTGTATCCATTAATAATTTAAATTACATAATGGACGGATGACGAATGTACTAATTTATTTAATTTGTATAAAACAAAACTTATTCTTAATATAATATGAGCCAGAAGAAAATTGATTATTATTATAACGTTTAAGTTCTTCAATTATAGTATTACATACTTCATGATGTATAAAATCGAGAACATAGAGAATTCTAAATAATAAAGCTTCGATGTCGAATAAATTATCAGTTGTTAATAAAGTAATATCAACGCAAGTCTTTCACTCACTCGTACAGTTATCGAGTATCTCGTTTTCTTATTTTTGAATTGTTTAGGACGAATAGTTGATCACTGTTAGTATTAGGTTAACCTTTCTTTTCTTACTTGTTTTCAGATTTTTTTTCCCTGAAGTGACTTTATACTAACGAAACATAGACAAGCTTAAAAATCGTCTTCAAACGATGAAATCATTGAAATGAAAAATATATAAAAACGACTGCTCGGGTGAAAGCTTATCGTACGTATTTTCTTGACGTCAACTTGGCAAATACTAAATAATTTTCGAGCAAAAGCTGGCGAATGTTCAGTAACGGACACGGACGGACATAGTTTGTGCGGTGAGGCCGAATCTCTAGCGGGTTCTTGAACGAATTAGTTCGCGTTCGGACTATGATCTAAACGCATTTTAATATAAATTTATGGTGATCCCTGTAAACAAATAAATGCACTAGCAGATATGAGTTTATAATTTTTTGAAAATATCTGAAAGCTTTTAACCGACTGCCTTACGATCTATTCTAGCCTGGTGGACCCGAAACGTACACGAAGCCTTTAGAAATCAATAGATATTAGGAGAAATTGAAAACAAGCAATGGGTCCATTTTTGGCGTTTCACATTCAGCACATTACTTGCTAGTGCAAATGAGTTCAATATGTTAGATTCGCGGGGAATGAATTACGTATTTTGGGCAACGTGCAGGAATACACGTGCCAACTGTAGGAAAAAAAAAACGAAAAATATAATCTAAATTAATTGCACATACCGTACGGACACGCGCACTAAATGTTTTCATATCAGAAGTAATACGTGTGCTATTCAAACAATTTTGCTGACGCGTCACTGTCGAGGCGGTAATATCCATTGTCGCGGAGCAAGAAAATACAGAACAATAATTAGGAAAAAAGTTCAAATAAAAATAATCAGAATATTTAATACAGTAGGGTTAGATATAAACCAAGTAAAGATAAAAGCGTAGTCAAACATTTTTGTTGAAATTGAATTCGACAATAAGCAAGTCAATGTAAAAAAAGCGATAAAAAATTATTGGAATAAAAATAATAAAGATATGGATAAGGTTAAATGTTGTGGTGAACATTTCAAATGAAAATATCGGGGCATAAGCAAATTCAATAAATTGAAAATGAGAAAAAAAGCTTAGCTTAGGCACAATTAAATAAAGTAAAATATAATACTGTAAAAATGTAATCTATATTGATTTCGGGGTGAGAAAAAAAATTCTTAATTAAAAACATAATAAATGTAAAACTCTACGGGGAACTGAATGGGATCTTATGAAATATTACAATTGTACGATGATGAGAATATAACAGTAAACGATGGATAATAAAAGTTTTTGTGTTTATAAAAATAACAGTTTGAAACGAAATTATAACTAATGGGAAAAAAAAATATTATTATTGTTTAGTACAACCATAGCACTTAATTTTTGCCATTGTTGTTTTATTCGGGAATAATTAATAGTTATTGTTCTGGGGGTGGCCGTAATCTAGTAGATTAGACTATGTTGTGCTTTGACGCATAATTTTTGGTTAGAGCCCGATTATCGGTGGTTTTGCTTTCCGGATATTAAACCACTAATTCTAAGAAAAGAAACCGATTCAAAAACACAAATTTCAACACAACTACTAAAATTCCTACTGAACAATTACTATACCACACATCAAGCACAAGAAGCAAATAGTTTTAACTCCCGAAGGCCACTTAAAAAAAGAACTAAAACAAAAATGTGATTTCACTATTGGCAGTGCTAGAGCAATTGAAATGGAATCGTGACCACTTTTGTATTAATAATGATTGTTTAATATTTTAAATATTCCAGTTACACACGGTTATGAATTAAGTTTATATTATTTAATGTACCTGAATCGGTAGACCGATGATAAAAATAAATATATTTATATTACAAGTTATGTACACCTGTTTAGTATAACCACGTGTCTACGGTTGACAGTATGGTTGACAGTCGATCGCTACTATGTCGTTTACCATTTCGTACTTTTAATAAATACACATTTGTCATTATTTACGAATTTTCAACTCGAAAATCGTGTCTCGTTCTTGACCGAAACCCAAGACATACTACACGTAATAACAGTATGCGCATGGTGCGCGATCGAATGACGTGATAGTCATTTCGGGTACTTCGGGTTGCACGTGTTTATAGTTGTTACGTATCCGAACGGTTATCAAAACGAATTATTATTCATTATCATACTCGGCTAAACGCGCACATGAACGCAATAAATAACGCGAGCTAGCAGGGACACGACGAACGCGTTAATTGTGACGTTAAACGTTTTCTATTTGGATAGGGAGAAAAAAATAATAAAAAAACAAAACAGTTAATCACGTTACGTCCTCATTTAAATGAGTTTATAATTGTACGTCTGTTTGCTTAAAAAAACATACATAATTAAATAATGATCAGGCCATATATAGCCTGCCCGGTCGAGGAATCGCATTAGAATAATAATGTACACGTACGGTCTCGGACGGACGGGGAAAATATGCAACGAAATATATTATACGTGTAATTATGGTGTCACCGTACGTTTACGCGCACGGGCGTACAATTATATGAAGGCAACTAACTGCATTCGCGTTACGCAGTACGTCGTCTTTGCTTGTGTTACGCTAAAATACGGTTGAAAAAAAAAAGTGCACTTAAACACGTTTTCTTTTATTCCCATATGTGAGTGTGTGCGTATGTGTGTGTGTGTGTGTGTGAGTGTGCAAGTACGTCCGTACGTAAATATATAATATACTTTCGAGTGGGCTTTCTGATGAATTTATAGCCTCGCAGAGATTTACTTTTTCTTTTTGTACCGCGCGCGAGAATTTTGGCGTTTATTCATAATATTTCCACTCGTCCGCGACGGAAAATAATATTATCGTAATAAATAGTCAAATCGTCATGCGTGATAAACAATTTCGGGTTACGTTCTCACAAGTGCGGTGGAAATCGTATACGTATGCAAATATTATAACGTTGTGTGTTAATAAGATTTACGACAGAACGGCACTGAAGTCGGGCGTATAATACGTACATTATAATATTTATTATTACATGTGTAATTTTATTACGTGATCAATCGTTATTGTTATTATCAAGGATAATCGTTTTGGGTTTGATGTTTTTTTTTTCTGATACCCAAGACCAGTCTAAAATTAGACGGGTAAAAAAAAAAAATTAAAAATTAAATCCTAGAAAAACGAATAAAACCCGCTGATTTCCATACAAACAAAGCATTTTCACGGAACACAATTTATGACCATGTACTACTGTTGACCGAATGTTTTATTAACGTGGAAAAATGTCATGGTCGGAAACACCTGAAACGTACCGATGGTAAAACCATCACAATACTCGCGAAAACGATGCATACGTAACTTTATTTAATATTTACACTAATTGTCATTGATGTACTGTAGTTACTGGAGCCTCGTTCCCTGGACTTTTTCATCGCGAACGTTCCGGCGTCAAACAGGAGCGAGTGCGGGTTATCCGCGCATCTTCCAGATCTCTTGTCCAGCGGTTCCCAAGTTATTACGACAACCAGACATTTAGGAAATAGTTCGTGGAACCCGTTGTACGTGCCGAGGTTAATTTGTCACTTACAAAATTAAATATAAAAATAAAAAAATAATAATAATAATAATAATAATACAATTGTTCATAAAGGTCAAATCAAGCTAATAAGCCAAAGCACCAGTTTGTAAAATTATATTTAAGAACTAAAAGGTGAAGTCCTATTCTTATGTATGATCTTTAACCGGTTAATTTATGGTCGCTGATGACAAGTTCTAAAAGGTGAAGTAGTCCTATCGAAACTCTAAGGGCGATTCTGTTATATCGGTTAATATAATATTATAGTTAAATTATTAATTTTATTATATACTGTTTACTCAATTTAATTCAAAAATACAGAAAATAATTTAATCGTTCGTAAAATCCTGAGCCTCGATTAATCACACCGATATCGCGATATTTTCAATAATTATTTTTGGATATCGATATCGAAATTATTAAGAAAATATCAAAGTTATCTATATCGTTGGCCAACACTAATTTATATATTGTAGTCGTTTGAGTTCTCATGTTAGATAGAGGTATGCCATCGAAAGTTAGGTAGGTACACGATAAACCCCAACGTCTCTAATTCTAACCGATCGACCAATTTTTCGAATGTTTATTGAAAAACCAATACGGCAAAAAATGTTTTAATGACATTTTTACTTGATTGTCAATCATAACATAATCGTTTTTTAACATAATTACTACTTTCAATATATACGTGTCTCACGCGGAATCCTTGAGATTGTTTCTTGGAACCCTTGGAGATTTCACGGAACACACTTTGGGGATCGCTGCTCTCACCATTCGCTTTTCAAATCTTTCACCATCCAGCAGGGATAGATTGAACGTGTTACCGCATTTAAGTATGATTCACACTAGTCAGACACGTACCAACAGACACCGTACCGTACCGTTCAAATATAATACTTATTGTTTTCATACCTACATTTTCGCTACAACATCGTAAATTGATTAGGTACGCAAGTTTGCCTCTTTTCCCCTTTTTTTATATTTTAAGTTTGAAATATGTTTGAAAATATTTGTGATAATCCATAGAGACATTTTTGGTCTCTAACGAGTTCAATTAATAACTCTAAATTCATCACGTGTGAAAAATTTAAATAAGTGAAAAAAATAAGAAGTTTATATAATATGTACGAACTTTAAAAGTATGTGACAACGAATAATTTTCCAGTAAATGATAGCAGACGGATATTATAATATTATGTCTGTTGTTCATTTACATTTACCATACAGGCCTGTTCAGACCGGATCGGATACGTGCCGTCCTGACAAAACATTCTCGCGCGGAATACCGGACGGACTCTGTCGGTTCGCTACGTATACGAACGGAACGGAAACGTTTAAATGTGAATTGCTGTATTTAAACAAATATTAAAATATTTTCCGGAACGGTACGTGTCTGACTAGTGTGAATCATGCTTTAAGCGGACAATCGCGCCATCAGTTGCCACACCGTTAAAGAGCTGCGAGCCACATGTAGTCGACATCGCTGATATAGACAGATATGAGTGTATAACGGTGTCGGAATAAGAAAGTTGGAGAAACATAGAATACCTATCGTTTACGATCTTGGCGATTTGATGCTAAATCTCGTGCGAATAAAAAAAAAAATCTTACTGTTTTGAGCCAGTGCGCGTTCGAGGAATCGTCGGTTACCGAAAACTTAGGCTTTTTAGGATGAAATGATCCCTATACATCCACCGGCTGTTTATCGCCGATCTAAACCGAGTCCTCTGGGCTTTCTCGCTTGTTGTGTAACTTTGGTAGAAACGACGACGATAATTGATTTCGTCGTCCACGGAATTTGTCCCGGTCGGAGCACAGTACATCTTATAACATACTGTCGTCGTTCTCGTGTGTGTACAATACATAATGTCTACAGCGGTCGGGTGCCTATCCGGTTTCGGTCGGCGGTTTTCTACTAACAATATGAACAATAATAATAATAACCCGAAACGTTTAGTGCATAACACACCGGTAGCCGCGATTTCTGTACACGGTAGACTTATATTGCTACAACGAAATGGAATAATAATAATAATAATAATAATAAAACGAAAAAAAAAAAAATGGAAACGCATGTGTATACGTTTTTCATTTCAAAGATTTATGTACACACCCCGCGAGATTCCATTATTACCGTCGACCTGTACAGGTATACGCATAACGCGCGTGCAAAGAACTCGGCTCTGTCCGCAGCGGCTTGTATACGTTAAATAATTTATGCCGCGTTAAACACGCGTTTCGAGAGTCGTAGGAGATTAAAAAAAAATAAATAAATAGAAAAAAAAAAACCAAAAACAAAAACACTTCGAGGCGCGCGCGCGTAGTAACAACAATAATAATAATAATAATATAATTATTTTTATTACGGCCGTCGGTGCTGCGGTGAGGGTGCGGATGAGACCGTTTGACGGAGGAGAAAATATTATTATAACGGCGGTGTTGTAGGGCGACGGGGCCTGACGCGCGCGACGGCTGATTAACTACGCTGTCGCTCGAGGTGCGTTCGCAACGGTTTTTTCGCGTCCGTCGACACTAATTTACACGTTTACGCCGTACCCCTGCGGCCCGTAGCACTAAATATACATCGCGCAGTGTTCCCGTCCGAATGCGCGCACGACCCTTGTCGGGGGCGGACGCGTCTCTCGTGAAACGCAAGACAATAATAAGCACGCGCGGGCACCTCGTTCCCGTGCATTGGTGGATATACGGATGGTATGGGGGATAGATCTCTCCCCCCCCCTGGGTTAAAAAAAAATTGTTTGCAACCAATGCAATTTTTACATGCGCAATTTAAATAAAAATTATTTTTTTATTATTTCGTAACCGAGAAGGATACACGTACCTATCAAACTTCAAGATTACGGATACACTAACCGTTTAAAACGGAGCGATCACGTTTCGTGCGTCGTTCGGATCGCGTTCGAGATACGAAATAACGACGGATTTGGCGAACCGCTGTAGACGGCGTACACGAATTGACTCCCGGTAGCTTCATCTCCGTTTTTAGATTCCGAGTGAAACGACCGATCGTCCTTCTTGTGTTCGGGTACACCGGTTTCGACCGGAAGGATTGCTCCGATCGTCACTAGATTTCCGAGATAAAACGCGTACCACCGGGGGAGTCGATTTTATTAATTTCCCAATCCGGTTATCATTGTTTTTTTCTTTTTTTTTTTTTTGTAACGTTTTAAACTCCACAGTACGTAAACAGTGCACGTTGAACTGGAAATCAAACGATTAAACGTGGTGAATCTAAATCGTCGAACGTCGTGCACAGCTGCTGGGTAACCCGTTACGCGGGAAAATGTAGAGAAAACGTACGTAAGAAACGATTTCGTGGCTCTCGGGGCCGAAATGCCATCGATCTGCGGCGGTGGCCGACGCACTATTGTGCCGCGCGGCGTACGTTCACGGCTAACGCGATATGATAATGTTTTATTGCGCGATATACGGGCGCGTAGGAGACGAAGGAACGCCGAAAACAACAACGTTCTCACCGGGTCGCGCAACAAGGGCGTTCGTGCGGCGGCGGCGCGCTTCCGACGGTACGCGTTACCGTCCGCCCGACGGGCACGTGCAGCTCGTGAGTCCCTAAACGCCGAGTCCCCGTCGCCGTACGAACGCGCGCGCGCCGGCTTATAATTTATTATGGTAATAATTTTATTATTTTTCTTCTACGGACGGTATTTATTTATTTCACCCGTGCGCGCACACTACTATATTGCACACGCACGCGGTCAAACGCGTCAACGGACCGATCGTTTGCATAATATCTCCCGAATTTTCACACGCGCCCGCCGCAGCACGTTCGGGAGGGGGCGGACGCGTCGAACGAATACACTTGTTAACGCGCGGCCCCAGCGCTTCTTCGCCGGCCGGTCCCCTCGAGGTGCGCACCGTCCGTCCACGATACTTTATTACTATTATTATCGTTGTTGCTTTGTCCGGTATACGTTTGCTCCGCGGGTAGGTACAACACGTATCGTACGCGCTTTCTCACCGCGGTCGCCGTTCACACCTCCGGTCGCGACCCCGGAGACACCATTTATTTTTTCATCGATTTCAATTTGTGCGTCGAACATGACAGCGACGGCGGTCGAGCACCGTTCGCGCCTAGTGTTCGAACGCGTACGCCGAAAGTCTCCGGTTCGTCCGAACGAGTGCACGCGGTGCCCACGCGCACCTCACCAAATCAATGGGCCGTGAAACAATAAACACGCGCACGTACCGGTGGTGAAAACCGTCGCCGCGGTCGTCTCACCCGGCTCGCGCGGTAAACGGACGGCCATTATGTCCGTTCGCGGCGTTCGGAAACGATTTGTTCGCTCGCGACGGCTTCGACAAGTCGTCGCGTCGCCTCGGGCGTGAACGATTCACGTGCATCGGGGCCGACCGCGCGCGCTCCGACCAAGCCGACCAACGTCGATGTTTTCCGGTCGATCTCTCGGGTCCCGCGAGTACCGACCGTGACGCGGTCGCGTCCGGATCTGGAAACGGACGTTTTCGCTCCAGACGGATTAAAAACGTCTACGTCGCCCGACCGCCAAGGACACCGAAAGAGCCGTTCGGGAAATCGCACGCGCTAACGCGTTTCCATATCGAGTGCGAAACGATGAGTCTTACGGCGGGCAAAGAGAAAACCGTTTCATTAAACTCACATCACTTCGCCCGGTGTCGCGTTCGTCGTAATTGCGACAAGGGGTGTCCATGGACGTATAAAACTCTTTTTTTTAAGGAATGATTGTAATCGTATCCGTTCGGTCGCATTCGAACGTTCTCGGCGAACAGTCGTTATCCAAATCGCCGTTCGGACGAAAAACTGAAAACGAAATAACGCGTGTTTTGGCGGCGTTTGTTTTAAACACGTGCGCGAGTAGGTGTACGTTTTCGTTCGACGGTGGATTGCGGTTCATTGTCGCGAAACAGGAAGAGACGCGCGCGGTAGTGTTGCGACGGAACCCTTCATCGGTATCAGGATTCGTGTGGCGTTACCGCTGCCACGTTCAACGCACGCGAACGAAAAACTTGACGTACGCGGCGCACGCCCGGGAGTCTCCTCGCCCCCGTCGTGCACGAGACGAACGTCAGAAACCTCGTACTGCACGCGTACATTATCGGGTCGTTGGCACAATAATCCGTACTGTTAGTTGTTTGTTTTTTATCGGTCCGTTTTCCCCGCTGGGACACGGAAGGCCCGGGGCGTGTCGTTAATAACGCGGTGTTTACCGGCGAAACGTACACGGACGCTGTGACCGCGTTTGCGTTGGTAGGGGGTGGGAAACTCGGTCGACTTCGCAGCGTGCGGCCGGTGAGGAATCGATTTCCATACCGGTGTACGCAACAACGCGACGTAACGACTTCGCGAACTTCAGCTCCTTCAGCCGTACGCGCAGTCGCTTACGAGGGACGCTTGACCTCGTTAAGCACGTAGTTAAATACGTTTGCGCACAGAGGTCCCTTACACCGTTTGGACGAGTAAAAATGTACGCGACAAAAAGCTTTTTACAAGTTGTAAAAAAAAAAAAAGAAAATTAAACAAAACGTGCGCGCCAATGGTCGACAACGTGTGTTCCGGGAAAAAACTCGGTATCACGTGACACCCGGTATGGAAAACAATATTTACCGACATTTTGCGAACTTGATGTTTTTTATCTTTATCATACTCGTAAATCATTGTTGCGATTGAAAGGCCCCGAATTGATTTTTCCACGGCCCTAAAAGTCCGTAGAACGGTTCTGAATGTATACCGTCCTCGTTCCACATAAATCCTCACCGTGTTCACGATACACGCACCAATCGGTACCGCGACGACGAATCCTAATAAGTTTACCGATGGTTGTACTTAAATTCTTTCCGTCCTTTGTCGAGCATCGATTTCAAACGTTTTACCAATACTGCGCGCGGGTGCTATATTTATTTTATTATCTTACGTACGTGGACCATCAGGGTAATTTGAAATCTGCCGATAAATTTTTTCCCAAAAAGAAAAAAAAGGAAATAAATTAAAAAAATTACTTGCACGTAATAATTTGATCGTTTTCTAGCATCATCTAGTACATTTCAGTGATTCTTATCTGTAGAATAATCGTCAGTTCGCAGCATGACTATATGCCGTGTTGTACAACTATCCATATCACGAAAAAATTATCGACTCATAACCACACCATTAACGTCTGTGTTCTAGTCGTCTAAAACGGGTATCTTCTCCTGTTTAGGCACCTTTGAAATGCATAAAAATCTGACCGAACGATATAATTTCAGAAACGTTTACGAGACAGTCGAATGCTGATTTCGACGGTCTCCTTTTATCGGCAGCTGTACCCAGCAATGAAACAATGACCATCGGGTAAAAGTTCGGGTACCGGAAACGTACGCGTATTTACGACATTCCGGAATTTTCTTGTTGCAACGAGAACCGTAACCGCATACTCCGTAAATGCATTGCGTGCGAAGTTTACGTCAACGCAGGTTGTGCGTAGTACAAGTACTCGACTAATAGTTCGATTCGGAAGAGGCGTAGACAAATTTTATAATGTTATAAACGATTTTCGGCCACGGACCATGAATAAGATAATACGGAGCAGAAGGAATTTAAATTTCATTACGAGCGCGGTGCGTGTTCAATCGAACTCGTTTTATGCGCGTGCACCTACATACGTAAAACACGAGGTACGTCTGTTATAATAACGAAGTAATATGTTTCCGTTTGGAATCTAATTCGAATTGTCAGCGACCGGGGAGATGACGGCGACTATACTACACGCCGGAATTGAATTTATCCGTTCTTCTCTTTTTTTTTTTTTTTTTTAATTAATAACGCAGCAATTAGTTATTCCTGTAAAGCGTTCCAGGCGAATCGATACGATGTGCGTAACCAGCTCGATATATTAAAACTGTCGATGGTAACGATTACGCCGTCGCCACTGGAAGACGAGGTGTTAAATGACCGTTAACGAGTGAACGAAAAATCACATTACACACAAATTGATTAGGCGCGTATTTTACTGTATCGTGATGTGTATCCGTTGAGACAGAAACGCCTATAATAATAGCTCGGAGGCAGTTATTTCGAGACATCACGTACGCGCGCGCGTACAGGTATTCCTGCCGCGCATAATATGGTACAATATAAATTACGATACACGCGTATAAATCGCGCGCACTAATCATATATTATAACTGGTCAAAAGCGTAATCGATTGAATAAAATTAACTTTAAATACCGCACGTACCGGTGTGAAATCGTAGACAACAAATTCAACACAAATTGTGCAATAAATAATCATCCGCTGCGTATCTTCTCCAACGCTCGCCAGTTATTATTATTATCGTCTTCGTCGTCATCATCATCATTATTCGATAATCGATTAATGAACGCACGTGCATCGCGGTGTACGCGTCCGTTCGTTAAAGTCCCTCGGGGCGATATTACATTACATTTAACACGATTATCGTTGTACTTCTCCGCTAAACTACGTTACGGCGTTTGCGGGATGGTCCGTTGTCGTCACCACCGTTAAATATTAATTGAAAAATAATTTTCTCGCGCGCGAAACACACGAACAACGATTTCAGAGCGCAGCGATCGGCAGCTGCTCCGAATCCGGAAAACATGCGATGGAAACACGCGATCGAACCGTCAACATAATATTAATTTACGCATTTATTCGACTTCTTAAATACATTTTATAGTTGTTAATAAAAACGAAAAGACGAAGCTCCCGAAGTGGGGCGAAATAAGAGAGCGGACTCCATTCGCTCAAAAATAACCTTCCACTTTTCGCTCACGTCCTCTTTTTGACCGAATTTGATAATATAGTTTCTATAGTTTTTAATTAGGAATCAATAATATATATATATTTTAATTATTCAAATTTTACTCACTAAGTGATAAGAGACGAGTTATAATATTGTATATGAAGTTTATAATCAATAGTCAAGACTTTCTGTCAAAGAAAAATAATTGTTTGACATTTTACGTAAAAAAACTAAGATAAAATTTAATTTTCAAATATCAGTAAATATATAAAAATATATAAAATCTTTTAAAAACTATAATATTAATAACAAACGATAATCATTCAATTACAATTTCAAGTCTCTAAAAAATTCATTTTTTGAGTTATGACGAAAAAGTAAAATATATTTTGTCAAAAACCGGTGTACTGTAAATTTTTCGGTTTTTATACTCGTAATTAAATTGTTGTCAGTTTGTTTGCAATTATAAAGAGAACTACTGAGAATTTCATAAATATACCTCCCCAGGCCATAAATAGACAACATTTTCATCAGAAATCTCTAATGATTGTGATGATTGGAGCAATGTCTTTGGTCGAAATAAACAAAAAACTAAAAAAAATAAATAACAATTAAAAAAAAAAAACATATTTCGATACAACCTTTCGTTTTGTTCTCGTTTTACTCAGAATCTATATATATATAAAAAAAAAAAATCTAACACTATTATTTTCTGTGGTCCTTTCATTGTTAATAGTTTATCTCGGAAATCCATCTCGAATCTTGCGATTCCGTTTGCGATAGATTTCACCGTTTTTATCACATCGTATGTTATGTGTGTCCGTACCGCGCTTAGCTATTGTTCAAACAACGATTGCCAATAGCAAAAGGTATTATACGCAGTGCGTTTTTTTTAACGTGTTTTTTCCCACGTAGGCATAATCCGTGAAAGGAAGAACGAACGAATACCGGTCTGCAAATAGACGGACTGCGTGAAATGCTCACACGATTATTAAAAACTATATTTATATTTTCTCGTAAGTGCAAAAATAATAAATACACGAATACATTGAATCATTATAAGACGGTATTCGTCCTTTTTTCCCTATTAGAATTGAGTTCGGGTGAAGAATATTGTGTATACACAAACATGACGTTTTCTCGTAAAAATAATTGAGTTTTCGAATTCAACTCTGTACATGAAAATGCCTAGTCTATAACCAATTATAGATCTAGCTCACTAAAATCATTTGAAGTAAATCCACTGTAATACAAAGAACATAACTTGAACGTAAACTTATTTTTAATTAAAAGAAAAACAATTTTGCATATCTTATGACTGTGTTGTAGATCTATAGCGATTTTGTCTTTCACGGATCCAAAACCGTTGTCTTGATGAATTGTATCGAGTTGATGATTAAGAGAAAAAAAAATCTTTTTGAGTACAATTTTAACACGCCAATAACGGCAGTGTGAGTTTCCTTCTGCAGAGCATTCGTATTTGTCAATACTTGATGATCATCTTCGATGCATTGAGCTGGACTCATGTTGCACGACAATAGGTATTCATCGGTCTGTCGTTCTTCACCAAAGTCCCATTTCACCATGTTCGATTTAGTCGTTATCACTCAAGTTCTTGGTCGACTTCAGGTTTTCAACAGGCATCATAGTGAATTCATACCCCGCGGAAGTTGTTGTGCACAACAGGATAGGTCCTTTCGGTGGCAGCTCGTCCCGTTCACGTTTGTGGCGTTGCTTTTTGCGAGGTCGTGCAGTTCTTTTCATGCGCGCTGAAATCATACGTTCTACAGGACTTGTGTCAGTGCCCCGTTAAAACAACAATGTCGATCCGCCGTCCACGTAGGCTGCATCCCATGCTGTGGATATTTCTCGTATCGCGGTCGACAGTGAAAGCACTCCAAACGGACACCTGAACACCTCTGATTTAGCGGACACGTTTACCGGGTCTCGACCGTTGAAATCGCGTTCAACTGTTATCGCCACAATACAACGTAACGTACGCTTTCGTAATTGTGTACAGACTGCGCAACAGCGGCGAAACGGTGTGCATCTCACGCGCACCGCCAACGTCTCCGACTCCGACTGAACACGCGGCTTTTCGGCTATTCGTCGGAGGAAACCGATACGGCGAAAAATGTTTTTTTGAACAGGTTACGGTCACGACGATCACTGCTCTCTGGAACGGGAACCTTTGAGATGGCTGGTGCACAACATGCAAATACGTGCACGAGTGCCGTGGACTCGGCTCGTGCGAAAACCGTTTATCACCAGCGTGTCGCATTCTCGTAAATCCGACGCCTAGCGTGTGTGCACGTCGTAACGCGGCGAGCGTGCGTTTAAATCTCCAACATCTCCTGTACGCGTTCCTGCGGTGGCACGTGTACAACACGCCAACGCTATGCGGTTAATCACAGCCGTCGCGTGCTCGTTACAATAATAATTAACGAAGACAAATCAACGAACGGTTCCATTACGATCGATCGGCCGTAGCCGCCCGCACCTCCCGAACAAGAACGATAATAATAATAATAATAATAATAATAGTAGTAGTGATAATAATAAAAAGTGATATACGATCGTTGCGGTGCGTGCACGCGATCACAAACCCTTGGCGAAATCGTTCGTGTAATCCGGCCCAATACCGCAACCGTGTACAAAGCCGCTCGCGACCGGTATGGGCGTGCACCTGCCACGCGCTCACGAGTTACAACCGCGTGCGGCCGACGAACCGTCCCGGAACCCTGTGACGACAATACCCTTCTCTCGGGGGAAAAACACCGAAATCCGAAAACACCACAGTGTCGTGAGCGAATTCAATTTATATCGTGCATCGAACGCGCCAATTTTTCTTTCACCCGTCTTATCATCACTCCGGACCGACACTTCAGCCGTCTAACTACCGTTAGGTGAGGTACTCGGAATTCGTTTCCTTTCGAGTTTCACAAAACAAAATCAACATAATTCTCCCATCCGATTGAACGAATGAACACCGATTGTGCGTTTGGACGGATAAAGAGCAGTATTATTGGCTACGCTAAATGCTTCGTTATTGTTACGCGAGACTCGTGTGACGTCATCTCAAGACGAGAGATTCGAAAATTGCAACCGTGTCCAGCGTACTCTTTAAGCAATGCGAACGAGAACAACAAATTTCGATCACAACAGTTTGTTTTTCCAAGAAAAACAACTACACCGTGGGCTTAGTACAGAGTTATCCGTCTATTCTACGCAACGGCTGATAAATATTCAATTATTTCTAAAAAAAAAAAAAACATAAAACATTTAAATGTTTAAACTAATGCACAGATAATAATTATAACGTGGAGGGGGGTGGTCACTATAACTTCGGTTCGCTTAAAATGGATATAATATTATTTTATTGAAGTCTTCTCATACCTTCTTACTCGCCGTGATATTTTACTCGGCGAGAAAACAAAAAAAAAAATCGATTTTCAGCGTTGCGTTTCCGACAGGATCCCAACGGTGTCCCGCATATATTTGCCGTGTGTATACGTTGTACATTTATATTTTACGATGTACTCGTTATATTCTATACGTGCGATACCAATACATATTATTCGCTATCTTAAACGTATCGGAACGATACATTATTGTTGCCGTACGGCTGAGTGTTTTCACGCCACCAGTGACGGGTTCGCATTTGATAAAACGCTATAATGTGCACCGCGGTAACGTCGACTTGCCGTTTTATTGTTATTATCATTATCATTTTATTTTTTTTTGCGTTCTACGAGCAGTGTCGGCCAACATGTGCTCATACATTTTCATGACAAAACTTCGTGATTCGATTTTATAACATTTGATTGGAGAAACGGAAAACCGTGATAAACTTAGAGGTTCACCAATATTTCGAAACGTTACTTCACTTTTTTTTCTATTTCGATACATTTACACACCATAATATGTATATTCTATATTTAATACATGTTCTAAGTATATGAATTTTTTCTAAACAGAAATTTGACTTACCTACGAGAATTTGTGATTAATAACAGATAATTTTAAAAACGAAATATTACTAATCATTTGAGTTGTACTAAAAAAAAATATAAAATATAATTCAAAAATAAGTATAATTTATTAGTAAATAATGTTTTAATATTAAGATTGATGCATCAAAAATTGAACTTTCAACTGTAGAACGTAGTAAAAAAATTGTTAACAAAATATTAATAACATTATTCTTAAATATTAACAAAAATTACATAGTAGTTACATTAAACAGTATTAAACAGTACATTATTATAATCCTGTATTTCTGTGTATGTGTATACGACCGCCTCGTTTTCCTTTGGAGTGAAATTACTGCCGGAAAAATATGCTTCAAACATTTCACCACGTTCTTCGCAGCGATAGTGATTAGTTTTTGGAGAAAAGCGAAAATGTATGTAAGTTTCCCCCTTTCTTGTCACCCCTTATCACGGAACTATATAATCTACCGAAGCGTAATATCTAATACTCACAAACCACTCGTAACAGATATTCCAATACATTTTATTTATTTATTACGCTTCACTCATCAATTAACTACGAGTATAATCTAGATTCGATAAGATGTTATTAAACACCACTGTCGACCTACCACCAAATGTTGGACGACCAATTGCTCCAAAGCAATACCTTCGTCAAGCCACTGCCGGACTTCGTATTCCTATTGAGCCGTACCGCTCGGTTTTCCGATAGTTCAAATTTTTTTCTCGTCCGATTTGAACCGCTCAATGAATACCCGGATCTACGAATCGTTAAAAAGAACGATGTCAACAGAAGTAAATTGGGTGCGCGCAACGACTGCCACGACACAACATATAAACATAATTATGTTACGTACGATCGCTACCGATTATCAAACTTCTAACTTCCAGGCGATTGTTTTCCTAATCAAACTAGGGACAACCGATAAATACGTCAGTAAGTCCGATGTACGTTTAACGTTTGGAGAGAATAGTCCGCGAACCCTGTAAATCCGAACAGTGAACGAACCGACGGAGAAGATTCGATGAGTTACGCCGAAATGAGAACACAGCAAGAATCACCGAAACCGTGTAGTACGGCATAAGCGCAGGATTGTATTGCGTATTTTCTCAGTGGCATATAAAAATATTGTACCGTGTTCGGTAGCTTTTTCCGTCTGGGAAAACCGTTCGTGGGACACTGACATCAGAGAGAGAGAGTGAGAACATAGGCGACTTAAACGATATAATAACATATAACGTACACGCGGTGCGTGGGCTGGAGAAATAAATGTAAATATCTTTATTTTACACGATTTATGTGAAGAAAAAATAAAAATAAAATAAGAAAAGAGCACCGCAGAACTATGATAATATTATTATTGTTCTGCTACTGCCGACCGGCCGAGTTTATTATGACATTACATCGCATTGTTTTACATTACATTCGATTATTATTCCGTAGTTCGGTGTGGGAAGTTGAATATATTTGTTAACCGGCCCGTATTAGCCGCGTGCACCCGGTGCGCGTCTTGTAACGTTTTTATTACCGCGTTGGTGAAAATTTGAATTTTAAACAATTTGTTCCCAGTTGTCGACCGTTTGCCCGGCATACCCAACGCGACCGCCCCCGCCTTCGTAATTATAATAATAATATTAATAATAATAGTAGTAGTAATAATAATACAATGTTGCACTACGGCATTGTCTGTTACGAACCGCGCGCGGTAATAATTTATGGCCCGATTACCACGTGTTTAATGGATTCCAGATCGTATTGATTTTTTTTTTCGAACAAACGAGATAAACATATTGGAAAAGAAATCGACGCGTTTCACGAGTTACGTTTACACGCTGCATTATTTACCATATTCATTTCGACCGTTCGTTTACTGTTACTAATGGTTGCGAGCTGATACGATGTACTTTAAACGTTGTCGAGGGTTATAAATAATATTTGGTTTTTAATTAGCTCGCGTGCTCGTAGCACATTGACACGTAGGGTAACGGCAACGCACTTTATTTTACCGAAACCGCACAGGAACAGCATTTACAGTAATACCACTACTCGTTGTTGCATCCCTTCCGATTTCATTTCCGTTTCGGCTTCGATTCGCGTTTGTACAACGAAAATGATACAATTCACCATTATTACGCGTTCCGTGTTATTTAATATTTCCCAAAACTCTGTCGTACAATTTGTATATTTATGAACAAGGATTAGGTCAATAACACAACGATGAGTTATTGAACACTTCGTTCCTAATCGCGTGAGCCAGTTACACGTAGTCGGACCACGATAAAATATTTATATGCCGCTTTAAAATGTATTTACTGTTTTCTTTAATTTATTCAAATTGAATATCGAAATCTATTATACGGGCATTCGGAAATACGTCGTTTTTATCGTGGTAACCGCATACCGCATACAAACCGCAACGGTTCGAAATAAAATATGTGTCTTTATCCCGTCGTTTGTATACACTTTATTTTAGGTACGTGGATGTATAACAATATTCAAATTATAATATAACACGTCCCATCGGCTTGTTGTCGTTGATATAACACGGCAATATTGTACGGTGAACTTGTAAATGACATATAACGCCTATAAAGAAGAATGTTCATGTGTAGTTTTATATGCATCTATTGATTATAAGAAAAATAACTAAGTAGTGGTCAGTATAAAATAAAACGGTTTGAATAAAAATCGTATCCGTAGTTATTTCATCTTTATAATAAGACATCACCTGGTTACAGAAACAAACTCTATTCGACATTTCAAATAATTTTTAACCGAATTATAAAATTATTACAAAAATTAAAAAAATTTTGCAACGTGCTTAAACTTTCGCTATCATTTCGAAAATATGAGTTTCATTAGCCAACCGACTGTATGGTAATATATTTTTTCGTGTTACTAACAAAATTGTTCGATATTCTATGCTCTAACATTCTCATCTTATTCGTATAACTAAATTCTTTTAGTGAGATCAATCAATCAGTTGAGAACTTCGATTCGAAAGACAAAAACAGCTGTGCGGGTAATATGGGAAATCGTGCAGAGGACACTGGAGCCTTGTTAAAGGTATTTGAATTTTATACACGATACACCTCGTTTACCTTATGTAGATTCGCTAACTGTAAGTCACGATTAAAATTAACGTGATTCGAGACATTTTTTTGCAATACAAGTACTTGTATTTTATGTCAATATTGGTTAAATATTTCAAGTACCTACGTACTCTATTATTGCGAGTTGATCGCAATAATAATCTTAACACTCAATTTGTAGGACGGAGAAAATGTGTCTGAGACACTTGTACTCGGCAATTCCGGGAATACTGAATCGAGAATGGGTTTGAGTATTATACATATTCTTAATCCCGAAACCGATTCGTTGAAGTCCGAAGATTGTGACAATACTTCGGATTTGATCGAATCGTACAAGGCTGTAATAAGACAGCAAGCGATCGAGTTGCAGATCGAAAGAGAAAAGAACAGAAATACGGTTATTTGCCGAACACCGAACGATCTCGATCACGTCACTGGCTTAGAGACGAGTGATACCAATGCCGACACTGTAGTTGATCTCAAGCTACAGTTGGACAATTTAAATAGTACGATAGAAGGTATCGTTTGTAGAAACACGATGAGTGCGAAAAAAATCACCAAGCTCGAGATGGAAAACTACACGTCAGAACGAACGTTGAACGAAACGATCGAAAACATAAATTATGAACTGAACGTTTTGAAATGTGAGCTCCATACCACTCAATCAGAGATCGAATGTTCACGAGAAATTGAGAAGAAAAAAAGTGCCGAGGACAAATATCTAATGGAAAAGAACGAATCGTTAACACAAGATCTGAACAACCTCCAAAAATCGTTGGAGGATTTAAAAAGAAATTATATGTGGTCGACCGAAGAAGCAAATGGAGTTACAAAAGATAAAATCAATGGGTTAGAACACGATTTGAATCGATCGTCATCGGTGAAAAATAATTTACTGCAACGTGAACAGGGTAATGTCGCTATAACTGATATCGGTGTCATAGTTAAGAGCCTGGAAAGATTGAAAAGGCAGAACACAGTACTGGATATACGCATACAAAACTCTATTGGGCCCAGTATTCGAACTGTTGACGAAACGGAATCGCGTTCGACTAACATCGTACCTGAGCAATGCGATCGTAGTGCGTTGGACGAATCGTTCGTCGTGACGAAAACACTATGCGAAAGTGCTCTCGAAACATACGGCTCATTATCCACGGATGATTGCTTCATGCCTAAACGTACTAAAGATGAAAGAATAGAAGAGCTGCAACGTAGACTCGATGGATTAGAAAAAGTGTATACGGAAAAAGAACGGTGGTACCAAAAAACAATAGCAAAGTTAGAAACAAAGGTGCGTAAGGACAAAGAGTTCCGGGTAAAAATGTACGAGGTCAATATAAAGGAGAAAGGTAAGATATCCGTTTTACATATTATGCGATATAATTTATCCGATTTACAAATATATATTCGTTAAATGACGATGGTTTTTTCGTCAATGCAGAAAACAAAATAGTGGACCTTATGGAAGATTTTAGGGTTTTGGTTAGAACCAAAAACGAAGAGCACGAATACGTACGGGGTGGTTGTAAAGAAGTGATAAAAGAATTGAAGGATGAGAAAACGCTGCTGGAGTTAGAGGAAGCAAACGCACGTGAACGCATGAGACAACTGAAGTTAGTAGTAGTATTAGCTAAAACGAAAATTGCTTTTTGGCGGTCATGCGTTTATCGAATCGTTTTCGTGTCTTGCACAGCGAGAAGTACAACGACGAATGCAAAAAGTTGGCCGAGCTGTCGAGTCGTGTTGATGAGCCGAAAAAGCAGCCGGTGGTGAAAGGCAAACCACCAGTGATAGCGGCGAGAAAAATTGCGAACGTTAAACCACAGGTCACCGTCGCTAAACTCATGGGGACATCGAAAGCCGTGCTACCTCCTCTAACGTCTTTTATCACAAAACAGAAAGTTCCGGCGAAAGCTCCCACGAAAGTCCCCGTTAAAGCTCCCGTGAAAGCCTCCGCGAAAGTCTCCGTGAAAGATCCCGTGAAAGCCCCCGTAAAAGCCCCCTCGAAAAACTCGGTGAATGCTGTTGTGAAAGTTCCGGTACCGAAAGCTGCTGTTGTCAGGCCGTGGAGAAATCCAAACGCGACGAAGGTGCCGGAACCGGTGATCAGAAAGACCAAAACGCCGACGGTCAAAGTAGCGAGCGTTAACGTAATTAGATATTTTTGAACGAAACGGAAACCAAACACATTGACGTTCGTTCGTTATAGAGCAACGGTTCGGCGGCGAGACTCGCGTGGAACGAAAAGGATTCCAAATACAACGCGGTCGAAGCGCGTAACCGAGCGCAGCGTGAACGGGACCAGAAGATCGAAGAGCTTCGGGAGAGGTACAAGCAGCAAAAGGCCGCTGGCATTCCGATAGGAGGTCTACCGGCTTTCTACGTGCCGCCGGAAAACCGGTGGAAAATCTAAGACTACCAATCCGGCTCGTGGTCGTCTCGGGTAAACGACCACCCGGGAACGCGTCTTCGAACTTTCGCCTAGGATTTTTCCCGTTGAAATATACATTTTATCCATCGTTATAAGGACACGCACTCAGCTCCATTTCCTTGCCAACAACCTTGCTGGTTTGTGCACTTATTTCCGACATTTGTGTTTTCATCGTTCCCGAGATATTCAAATTTTGTTTTGTGGGTGCCGAGGAAATGCTCAGCATCCCCACTTTTGAATTTCGAAAATCAAATTCGATAATTCGTTTGTGCTTCGTTTGTGCATTTATTACCGACGATTGTGCTTTTATCGTTCTCGAGATATTCAAATTTTGTTGGGGGGGGGGGTGCCAAGGACATGCTCAGCACCCTCACCTCAGAGTTTCGAAAATCAAATTTTATTATGCATATTTTTATAATACATTATTATACGGTATAAATTATGAATTGACAATTATTAAAAATTGATGTATGCCAGGCATGACGTACTGTTGATATTAAATCATCATATCTTTTCCATATATTTTCTGTTTCCCTCCAATTGAACGAAACATAATGTCCTAAAGCTTCTATGTTGGTTTTATTTGAAGGAGATATAAAATTCACGATTCCTCTCAGATAGTTTATTTTTTTTAAACATATTTAATGATTTAGGAATTTCATTTAGTGTCACTCGTACATCAAAATTTTCCTTTTGATTTTTCAAATTGGTCATTGGTGAAATTGATTCAATTATTAATTGATAGCCAGAAATTATTGATTTGGTTATAATTGAGTCGCAGTTAAGACATCCAACGGTAGTATTATAGTCATACGAACTTTTTATAATGTCCAACATAAATTTAAATTTTTAGTAGGTTAGTTAGGTTTGTTAGTCCTATAACAAAATTTGAATATCTCGAAAACTATGAAAGCACAAACGTCGAGAATAAGTGCACAAACTAGCACAAACGAATCACAAACGAATTATCAAATTTGATTTTTCAAATTCCAAATTGGGGGTGCTGAGCATTTCCTCGGCATCCTCACAACAAAATTAGAATATATCGGGAACGATGAAAGCACAAACGTCGGTAATAAGTGCACAAACCAGCATAAACCAGCACAAACGAATTATCGAATTTGATTTTCGAAATTCCAAAGTGGGGGTGTCAGGGAAATGGAGCTCACGCACAAAGCCGTATTAACGCATAGGCACTATAGGAACTGTGCCTAGGGCCTATGAACATTTTTGGACCTACGAAAATTTGTGGCTACAATTTTTTTTTTAATATGCAAATTTGGTATAAAAAAAATATTTTTATGGTATTTTAAAATTTATATTATATATGTTTTAGATTAAAATGATTTTTTTTAACATTTTTAAAAACTTTTATCGTATAAAAATTTACAACAGTTCATATAAAAGTTTAGATTTGATTTTTATGTTGTAAATGTATGTATTGTTTTTTAAAGCTTAACACTGTATGATATTCAACACTTTCTCTCCCAAAGAGAAGGTTAAATTCTTAACCATTTAAATACTGGACAATGGCCTTGCAAGGACTAGGAGCCTAGGGCCTACGATAGTATTAATCCGGGCCTGCTCACGCACTACGAATATCTTTTTACGATTTACCGTCTTCGATGCACGTGGATTGCGGTCGATGAAGTGTTTACGTACGTGGTCGCCATTCATTTCAACAATTAAATCTTTGTCCCTCGACGCCCGTGTAACGATCATCTATTTAAACGTTTAAGATGTAACGGGTGTCGGTAACAGCACTTGCGTGGCCGATAGAAATGAATGATAATGCGCGTAGATCTGACCGTCTTTGAAAAAAAAAAAAAATAATTATAAAACACTTCCAGTCAAAAGTATGGTTTCCGTAGCTTATACGCGTATGGGATAACGACTGTTTCGTTTCCGGAACATGCGAATTCCGCACTGTGTAGCAAATCAGAACGAGGAGCAAGTGGGGGAGTGACTTCGCCTTGTCGACCACACGCGCAGTAAAATTACGATTACGAGCGTGGAATTAATAATAATGATAACATACGGCAAGGAATCTCGTTTTCTATAATAAAATTAAAAACAAGGATAATAATATCATTTGAAAAAAAGTTAATGTATTAAAAAAAAAAAAAAAAACAAAAAACACGCATGAGAAAAACGGACGAGCGCGTGTGGCGCAGGTACAAGTTCTACGAACTGATATTTCACACCGAGGCCAGACGACGGACATTAAGGCGACGGGTTCTTGTATTAATTATGTAGTTCGTAGCGGCGCGCGCGTAACGTGTAGTTTTGACAATATTTGTTTTTACGGAGCGACAACATATGGATGGGAAAGAAGATATTATTATAATAATCCGTGTGTGCAATAAAAAATACGATTACAGAATGACGCGATGGTAATACACTGGGGGGGGGGGGGTGCGCCGTTCGATTTCGTTTTACTGCGTACTATAATTATTACCATTATGATTATTATAATCATTAATCATTATTATTGTCGTATAGTATGGCGACCATCGCGAAATCGACGAATCGTGCGGAGCGAGTACACTTTGTCACGTCGGTCACAATTGCAGAGGAAATGAAACTCGACCTGTAAAGTATATTTTCTTCCGATCGTTCAGTAAAAAACAGCAGTAGTGCGATGCGCACCGGAAATATATGCAATTAGCGTGTATGCTTAGGATATACACGATACAATATCGTAGCCGTGAAAATTACATATTTATATGTAATTCATTTAAGCCCTTTAATATCACAACTTTAATTTGTCATTCTATCAACACCTAAAGCTTACGGTTCTTGAGGGAATTTCTGTTGCGTTTTTGCGAATAAAATATTTACAAGTATACGAATTATATTTACAAGTGTAATATGGCGTTTATAAACAAACAATTACACAGTCCTGCGACTACTTTGTTGTTTCAAATTTTTGCATTTATATTTATAGATTTTGATGCGCTGAATTCAAATTTGTAATCAATTTTTCTCTAACACGTCTAGTTTTTCCACAATTTGAACAATAAATATTGTATTTTCTTTACAGTATTACAATAATATGCGATATATTCATAAATTGAGTTATTATTATTAACTCAACGTAGTATACTTTACTGAGACTTAAATCTTATCTTTATTACATTTTTTATCTTATAATAGTTTCATTAAATATATTTTTAAACTCATACAATTTATGTCTATTCTTTATAGTTATACTCATTTTATTTTTCATAAAATATCCGAGTTCTTTATCACATTTCTATGATTTTATTCGTGTGATTTTTGATTTTCAATTTGTTTAAGTATGACGTCTAAAACCATTTAAAGAAGATGTTGTAAAAACAATTCAAATTTATTTTGTTATATATGTGATAAATATGTTATAATGAAACAACGAAATAACACAACAAATTTTGTTAGAAATGTATACTACGAATATTTTGGTATTCATTTAGGAGATCAAGATAAATCTTGGGCACCCCATACTGTTTGCCGATCCTGTGTTGAAGGTTTGCAAAATTGAAAACAAGGTAAGCGTTTATCAATGCCATTTGGAGTACCAATGGTTTGGTGAGAACCAAAAAATCATATTGACGATTGCTATTTTTGTATGATTAATATTTGTGGTTATAATAATAAAAACAAATCAAAGCTAATTTACCTAAATTTATCTTCTGCTATACGACCAATATTACATGGCCCTGAATTACCAGTATATGTACCGTCAGAAACTTTCGAAACTATTTCAAACCACGATACTTCTATAGATTCTGATGACAATCCTAGTAATAATGATGAAGACTCACTACAGATGCTCCACAACTTTTCAATCAATTTGAATTAAATGATTTAGTACGTAATTTAGCTTTTACTACAGAGGCAGCTGAAATTTTGGGTTTGAGATTAAAAGAAAAAAAATTACTTGCAGAAGGTACTACTTTTTTTTTGGTACAGGAATCGTGAAATCGAATTCAAACAATTTTTTTAAAGGACGGATCGCTTGTATTTTGTAATAATATTTCTGGATTAATTCAATATTTAGGCAAATATTATAATGTGAATGAATGGAGGTTGTTTATAGATTCATCTAAAAGAAGTCTATAAGTTGTTTTACTTCATAACGGAAACCAGTTAGCGTCTATTCTCATTGCACATTCTGTAAATTTAAAAGAAACATGTGAAAACTTACATTTACTGTTAGAAAAAGTTCAATATCCACTACATTAGAGGATTTTTGGTGGTGACTTAAAATTTTTGGGAATGTTATTAGGTCAACAAGGTATACTAAGTTTCCATGTTTTTTATGCGAATGGGATAGCAGAAATCGTATGAAACATTGGACGGTGAAGTATTGGCTAAAAAGACAGAATTTAGAACTGGGAACTAAAAATATAATAAATCATAATTTAATTGAACCACAAAAAGTTTTATTATCTCCTTTATACATAAAGTTAGGAATAATGAAGCAATTTGTAAAGGCCCTTGATAAAAATGGACATTGTTTCCAATATCTATACCATAAATTTCCTGTATTATCTGGAAAAAAGCTCAAAGAAGGTATATTTGACGGACCACAAATCAGAATACTAAGAATAATAATACTATGAAAGATACAGATTTTCAAAATAATATGACCACCGTAGAAAAAAAAATGCATGGACTAGTTTTAAAAGCGTGGTGTCGAAATTTTTAGGTGATACGAAAGATCTAGATTATAAATCGATCGTAGCTGATTTATTGAACAATTTTCAAGTATTGGGCTGTAATATGATTATAAAATTGAATTTTTTAAACTCGCTTATTGACTATTTTCCGGAAAATTTGGGTTCATTAAGTGATGAACAAGGTGATCGCTTTCATCAAGACATCAAAAAGATGAAAAGGCGATTAATGTTGATAGGATGTTAGTATGATAGCCGATTACTGCTGGTGTTTAAAACGTGAAAATGAAAAACAAAGCTGCAAAAGAAATTCAAATAAATTTAGTTTTTACGATCCTGCAAAAAAAAGAACTGAAAACAGATTACTTTAATACACTTTTTCTTTAATACTTTAAAAGTAATAATGTAAATAAACAATTTTTTTTGAAATAACTATGCTTAATAATAATTTGAATTTCACTTTAGTTAAATTTTTAGAAATTAAAATATTTCTTTAATTTAAATAGCAAATAAAATAATATACTAATAATAATATACTATCTTATAAAACCCAATTGTAAAAACTAGACGTGATAGAGACAAAAAAATTCAGATTTAAATTTTGAGCATTAAGATCTATAAAGATCAGGTAATATTATACAAACAACAAAAACAAAAAAATATTTCACAGGACTGTGTTATTGTAATCCAGTCGATTTACCCTGTTTCGTCCAGAAAATTTTTTAATTATTTTTGATTATCGTTTTTATTTTAACCCTACACGAACCATCTAACGTATCATGTATTATATTATATAATAGTGAAAAAACTGTAACAAATGTTCAACTTATTCGGTAAACTTTCTAACAATTTTTCTTTCATACAAACCTTGTCCAGAAAATTGCAATTACAACAACGACCCCAAATCAGTCAAATCGATCAAGCCGTTCACAAGTGATTATTTTACATACATAAGATAATTTATTTTTATATATAAATAACGTTGTGCCTTTTAGTATTGAACATTACCTTGTATGTGTACAATTACATGTTCAGAAATACCAACCATGGAGTAAATGAACGTAAAAACTATAATTATTTTAAAAATTATTGTTTAAATTTTGATCGTTTTATAAACATTTCATGAACTCAATAATCATGATATAACAAATATATGCCATTGAAAATCAAAACAAATCGTTATAAAGTAAAATAATTTATGTAAAAATGAATATATTACGGTTGAAAAAAAAAAATTTAAAAAAAAAAACAACTTATTACACAACATTCGTTGACATTTTGAAAAAAATCAAAAACACAGATTTGTAAAATAATAATTTTGGTGCATAAAATACAAAAACGAAATTTACAAAAAAAAATCAACAAATTCAATAGTTAATAAAAATAACCATTTGATCATAATCAAAAAAGTAAATATGAAAAATAATAATGACGTGTAGAAAACACAAAAACAAAATAAAAAGTCAAATAGTTTTGAAATGTACCATTTCAAACAGGTAAAACAGCTTATAAAAATAAAAAAACTGTTTATAGAGTATCCCTAAGGTTTTACTTGGCTATAAGGTGCAAAATTACATATTTTAGTAGACATTGCTTCCTTCGAATTGTCATCGTTTATAATTAAACTGCAATTGGTCCAGTTTCTCTTCGCTAAAATTTTAATAATACTAATTAATCTTGAGCTTGATATTTAACGCTTTACACAGCTTTTCGATTTCGACTTGCACTTGTAGCGTCGTGTTGGGCTTCTTGTACAACTCGAACAGACAGTTTATTATAGAAGCTGTCCACGGACTGTCCGGACCTAAGTCTCCCTCCGAGCAAGATCCGAGTATGTTCGTCACCAACTGCACGACGAACAGCAGCTCTTCGCTACCTTTCTCGCGCGCTTCGTTCAACAAGTCTTCCAAGGCAATATCGTCCTTCGATATCGGTTTGTTTTGCGCCAAAGTGATCATGCCCAACCAGTGTCCCAGATTTTTGATTAACCATTTATCCGCCACACTTGGAATGCCGACGTTTCTTCTCAACAGAATCTAAAACCATAATATTTACATTCTCTGTCAGTACAATTACAATATAATTGAACTAGTTTATTTTATTGATTTGATTGTTATTGCGATATGCTGTACAGAATATACATTGCGGAGTGAAAATAGTAGATTAATATGTATATATACTATATTGTAACGCGCAAAACCTAATGCCCCATCCACCAATAATAACCATTCGCTTGAATTTATCCAGCACGACTAGTCAACTCTTAAATAGGATTGAGGAACAAACATGTATTATGAAATTTTTTTTATTCTAAAAAAATGCAATACTTTAAAATCTACATAAATTCTCAGCACTTCAAACAAATACAAAAATTCATAATATTCATAACAGGGTATCTGTTTTTTTATTCAAATGATTACGATTGTATTTTACAAAGATAATTTTAGTAGAGATTATTTTTATCTTCGTCTAAATAGATTGTTGATATAATATCTTTATCTTTATCTAGAAAAAAAAAAAAAAATTCCCGGTTCAACACTGCTCGTCATTTACCTTAATTTTCTTGATGGTATCCGACAGGACCATCGAATTCAGCCTTTTGTTGTTCAAACAATTCAACACTCTTGAGTACAGATCGTGAAAGTTGTACTCGTGTCGCACCCGTTTTAAGACAATGTACCTGGACAACCACGGCAAGTGTTCTTCGGGGATCAGAAGCTTTATCGCGTTGCACTGTAACAGAATCATAAAACACGGAAGGTTAGTAAAATAAGCTGTTGACAAGATTGTTTCACTAACGCTGCAACGTTTGTTCGTAGTATGAATTAATGGAAAAAATTTAAGAAAGAAAAATAAATCAAAATGGAAATATCAACTGTGCATAATCAACGTATTCGTATGGATTCTTACCTTGGTTTCGAGATTCGTTTTACTCAGGCTGTTGATAAGATAACGAATTTCGCCCTGTACAGCTTTGGACGGTACGATTATCTTGTCATCGTCAACCGTCGCGGCGATCGTCGGAGGTTCCGATTTTGGCGACGCATCGGCCACCGCGGCGATCGTCGGATCAGGTTTTGGCGTTTGCTCGCAGATAATCGTGTCTTGGGACCGCGAATTGTTTTTTTTCTCGCCGCTATCGGTTTCCGATATCGTTTGCTCGTCGGTGGCTAGTCGTCTAGTCGGTGGTGTAAGCCTGACCATATCGTCGACCACGTCCTGCGCATAACATAGAAAAAATGGTTGGAACCAGAGGCGTAGATACCATTTTTTTTTTTTTTTTTTTGGGATGGTGTTGAAGTTAATTTATAATATTATATCTTAATACGAGGTTCTACAAAATAATATTACATTTACAATGGTATTATTATTATTATTATGTCCCGTATTAAATTAAAATTATTTTGTTTAATAATTAAATATAATAATAAAAAAAAAAAAAAATTGGGAGTGTGGAAACCCCAGATACCCTCCCCTCTGTACCTATACCACTGGTTAGAACCAATATCTAAATGGTGTTTCAAATGAAAACGATCATGCGTTTCGTTAGTTTTTTACACAAATATCTTTGTTTGCGTTCAAACGGTACCATTGGACGTATACGAACTGTATAAAACAAAACATTATATCAAGTAGCAGTGTTGGGGTCGGATCTAAAAATAAATTTTAAAAAAAATACATAATTAAATAATTTAAATCGGACAAATCCGAATTATGACTACAGAATTTCATTGATTAATATAGTTTAAAGCCTAATCAGCGTCCACTATTCACCTATTTTTGATTTATAATATAGTTATTTAATTATTAAGATTTAATAAGTAATTAGTATTGTATTACGTTATTTTTCAGCATTTCAAATTTACCTCAATAATATCCGGTGGAAAATCATCAACTTTATCAATTTTTTCAAGCCGGACACACAGTTTCGAAAAATTTTTCAATTTTGTTTTAAATCGATCAAATGCTATATAACTGAAATTAAATGCATTAGCATTTTGAGTATTCCTCAGATCATATAATATATAAGTAATAATGGTTTTCAATGTATTTTTATCACTAAAAAATAAAATAAAAAAAAATATTTTTGTTAGTTTTTATTTATATCGATAGAATTTGATTTTTAAGTTTATGCAAATTAAATAACTTATAAAAGGCTACTTACGATATAAATCCATGCTTTAGAAATCCGCCAATGAAATTAGCCATTTTGAAAATATTTCGATCTGAGTATGATGAATATAAATGAAAATCTTTGATTAAACGTTTCACCATGCTACAGATAATTTCCTACACGAATAAAAATACATTGAGTTAGAAAAAGGAATATTGTAACAACAGTTATAACTAATTTATCATGACAATTTTAATAGTATGATATCAGTCTGATTTAACTACTGAATTCAATGGCATCGTCATTTTATTTTCCATGTAGATTAAGAAAGCATCATTCGCTTCTATAGGAGCAACTAGGGGGGCGCAATAAGGTTTTTAGCATCTCTGAATTCA
Source organism: Sipha flava (assembly GCF_003268045.1). Lineage (NCBI taxonomy): Eukaryota > Metazoa > Arthropoda > Insecta > Hemiptera > Aphididae > Sipha > Sipha flava. The sequence goes on from NW_020272774.1 coordinate 2,174,325, forward strand.
ATTATAGCACTCCTGTTTTTGTTTTCAGATCTATATAATCTATAATAATTACAGTTAAACACCATTTAATTTAATTTTCAGCAATTTTAACACCCTCAATATTCGGGCTCTAGTTGCACCCATATTCACTTGTTTATCGTTGTAACTATTTCAATTTGTGCCTCAAAATTCTCATCAGATACAAATATAGCGAATGAATTATGTTATTTGTATATATATATATACATATATGTTACGGGCAAAGTATACAATTTGGGCATTTTATACATTGTCCGGACAGTTTAAAATGCCCTTCGTATATTGGGAAATATAGATGACGAATGAAATGATTTAATGAGATATGATAAATCGTAAAACATAATTAAAATAAAGTCAAATTATTATCTGTAATTAGTTTGTTTGTTCTTATCATATTTTTACAATGGGGATGTCTGCTTATCCACATTATACGTGTGTACGTGACATAATATATTATTATTCTATTTACTGATTTATAAGTTATATTATAAGTAGTTGTAATGATTATCGTGCAATCGGCTTTTTACCTTATCTCAAAAATGAACTATTTTGCAACCGCGAATCGTTTATATAGTGCAGGTTAATTCATTCAGTGCGTACCTAATTATTTATTCAAATATGAAAAAGTTTAATGAAGATTTCAATAATTTGTTAAAAAAAAAATTCAAATACTTCAATTTTTACCAAGTTAAAATATGATCAATTAATTTTACATGTAAATCAATTAAAAAACAATGCAAAAAAAAAAGAACCGAATGATTATAAACTATTAAAAAAATATAACGTGGTAAAAGTTTCTGATGTTAACAAATTGATTGTACCAGTATCTGAAAACAACGAAATTAAATACTACGTACATAATGAAGAGTTATTTGATGTTATACATAATGTTCATTTATCGATTGGACATGGTGGACGAAACAGGAACAGGAGGTAAATACAAAATATAAAAATATCACCAGAGATATGATTATGCTATACTTAAATAGTTGCGAATCATGTAAAAAAAAAAGGAAGCACAGCCAAGAAAGGATTGGTGGTGCAATTAATTATATCTACTGAGATGAATTAATCAATAATATAAATACATGTCATTATTCATTGATTTATCATATTTAATTAAATCATATCTATATATTATATCTGTTATCTATATTGCCCTATATACGAAGGGCATTTTATATATTGTCCGGACAATGTTAAAATACCCAAATTTTATGCTTTGCCTGTAACATATATATGGATATACAGTTCCGTATTTACGTGTTCTAGGGGTTAAAACTTCCCCCAATATTTCTAAAACAAATGATTGTTGCAATGCTATGAAAGCTTTGCCTACATGTAATATATTCAAATATATTTAAATAATGAATTATTTTCATTACACTACCCAATTTCAACTGTACAAAATTAAAATTATTTTCGTTGTTACAAAGGATAAAGATTTATTTACATAATACTACGGACAAATTAGATGTATTTTTTATATTACTAAGATTATATTATACTAATTATCATTAAGTCTTAGTAAATAATAAGTATCATAATTATTATAAAATGTAATTAGTTTATAATTGTTCTGTGTAGAAAACACTTGATAGGTCGGCAATGCTTTCAATCAATCGGAAAGTTCATATTTAAAGTAATCAAGTATTGAACGAATTGGCATTAAAAAAAAAAGTCGTGTTCCTTTAACAGTGTAAAATTAACTATTGAATCTATGCAAAGTTTAATCAACTTAATTATAAAATTACCAGCTAATCTGAAATCAGTTAATGTTTTATTCATTTTTAATTTTCGTATTTTGTTTCGGTAACAATTCCAATCACAAATTTAAATAGTAATCCAGTTTTTTTTTTTTATAGAAATATTATAATTTATAAGGTGTTTTTATATAATTGAGTTATTTATATAAGTGCATATATAGGTTAACTATAGAAGTATAACCGTTACTACTTACTAATGATAATTACTTTTGCTTATATTTTTAGTTCTAATGCCAGAGGCTAAAATATATACTTCTTTGGTATGCACACTTAAGGATTTTGTCATACTCCCCTTTCAAACGTTAACAGCAATAAGAAAAAAAGTTAAAATAGTTGGTATTTTAGATTTTGCTGTTGATACATCTTGGAATTTTAAAAATATGTAAAATAATTTAATAATAAATGTAAAATTAAAAACAAATACCATAATATAAAGCAAGGGCTTATTTGAGTTAAGGCCATGGGAGGAGGGGCAAAACTAATTTTTCTTTAAAACAAACTAAAATAGAAAATATTAAACTTTTAATCAATAATTAACTTTCAAAAATGATTTTAAAGTATAGCAGTTGGTAAGGAGTGGGTGGTCAAGATGTAGCCGTTTATTGGTTGACTATTGATAAAATCTATTCTCAACATTTAAAGCATCCCTTAACTAAACAATAATGCAATCATAAAGAATTATTTATATTTTAATACATATTTTATATTTAGTTTTAGTTTTATTACGTATGAAAATAAAAAAATTAATATTTATTTTTATTGATACATTTTAGTTATTTTAATTTTTCTCATTCATCTGTAGAGAAAAATCAGATGTTTAATCAATTTTAATATTTATATTACATTTATTTTTTATTCATCAAAATTAGCATTCGATTTCATGCAATTTTAACAATTTAATAAGTGAAATACAATCATTATGATTGTAAAAATTATTTTTTCTAGATTAATTTTCAAATTCGTACTTATATAAATTATTTTAAAGTTTTACAATCCAATTTTCATAATCTAAAAAATTTCAAAAGCATTTTGTGTGTTTTTAGGAGTTAAAATGTATTTTTACATGCAAGAATTTTTCTATTCAAATTTTAACCTTTAACTGGTATCGTTTATATCAATTTTTCATCGTATCCATCAATTGTATTTTAGTCCATGGCTTTGGACTACTTATATTTTTCTGTATCAGTCACAATAATACATTTTTCATTTCATGAAAGCTATTAATATCTGTTGCGAGTCATTTATGACTCAAGAACACCTGTTACGCATTTATTTTTTTATATCTTGTAGTCATGTAATTATTATATTGAAATGGATAATTTCAGGCTTTGCCTCAAATTAATTTTAGCTTAGGAGATGGGTGATGATTAAGATGTCAAATTGAATGTAATAATATTATTTTTATATTCAAAAATTAATTTATAAATATAGATTACAGTCCACCACCCGTCTGTCCAATTAGTGATTAGTCGAATTAAATTAATGTAGAGTTAACTACGTATATATATATATTTTTTTTAATGAGTGATTTAAATGTTATAAGTTGGTTAGAAAAAATAGATGGTGATAATTTGAGTGTTATGAATAGGCTAAGATTTTGGACTTAAATTTTTTTAATAATTTTACAAATTTAAATATGCCTTGAGATGCATAAAATATTGTTTGTAATTTATTAGAAATAAAAATAATTTATGAACTTGATTATTTTTATTTTTTCGACTTAGTATCTAAGCTAAAACAAAAACTTAGAGTACTTCGAACCTGATTGTATAAGATACAAAATAATATTAAAATAAAAATGACTAAACAAATGTTTAAAAAATATCCATGTAAAATTGTATTGTTAAAAAAAAACTAACTCAAAATAATATTTAATATAAAAAACTATGTCATTAGGGAAGAAAAGATCATTTGAGTACTAATAATATGATTAAAAAAAATAAAGTATTGAAAAAACGAAAATTTTTAATGTTATAAACAATGAAATTATTTGGTTATTACTCCATAATACCAGTTACGTAAATGCAAATAAGGATAACTGTTAAGGGTTAAAATGAATCAACATTATAGATTTGAGTACTAATTACTATTAATTACCTTATGACGAGGCGATGGAGAAGCATGGAACCGTTTGAAAATATTCAGCACATCATCGCTGGATGGATCGCTGAAGATACGTTGGATATAATTGTTGACCCGTTGGTCAAGTGTGGTGAGCGCCATAATAAATATTTATGTATGGTCTCAAAATAATACAAAACAATTCTAAATAGGGTATTAATTATAAGAAATATATTTAATATAATTAGTGCCTATAATGTGAACAAATTGCTTGGATAGTAAAGACTTCAAAAGAGTCAGATGTTAAATGATCCGCGTCAAAACAGAAAGTGTGCTCGAAAAATGTACTCTTTCGGAAACTTTAAATCGTTTCCTTGGTGAAATAATAATCATATAGTGCTTTCCGTTAAGCCAACATATTAATTATAATAAAAAATTAAATAATGTAATAACACATAATGTGTTATCAGTTTTATTTTCAAAATAAATGGCGCGTTAGTGCTATTGGTTACTAGATAGCCATTTTCGATATCGACGGTTCGCATATATGATTTTGCTTTATGAATCCTTTTACGTTATATTTTTACTTTGTTTATAATGCCATTATTTAAAAAAAAAAAAACGATTTCATTTTATTTCAAAGCTATTTACAGGATTTAGTAAAGTGTTCACCAATGTGAAAAATTGGGTTCAACATCTATGATTATAATTTTTATTATTTTATTATTATTTCTTATTAGTTATTAGATTTTTTAAATCTAGATTTATTCGAAACATTGGACGCCTAACCGGAATATGTTATTCAAAGACCGATTGGCATTGATTGGTAAATTATGGATAAGTCGTTGTATATTTTAGCTCTAATATATGAAAGTATTGCAATAATTTTAGTGTATTAAAGCTAATTCATAATATATTATATTCTATATATGTATATTATATAATATATTATATAATATAGGTACATTGTATTATATTATAGTATATATTATAATATAAAATGTATATTATGCATCGAGATTTCAGGAAAAGAATATTTTGATATTTGGATATTTGGATATTATACATCAAGTATATTTCTATAAAAAGAACTATGCAAAAAAAAAATATGTGATAAAAAATATAAAAAATGAAAAAAATTAGATTTACCTAGATGATTTCAATAGTACAAGCACATCCTATGAAAATTATATTATCAAATTATAAATTTTTACTCATTATTATCTTCGTAGTTCATCAGAACAACAGTATTATTATTTTAGTTCAATAATAAAATTACGAAAAAAAAATATTAAATAATACAATTTTAATTTATTATAGCTATAATTATCTATCCATATCGAAGAAAACATGTATCAATGACCAATATTTTAGTAACTGTTGAATTTTACGGGTTGCGGGTGTCTGTAACCATTAAGGAACATGAAAATAATAGAAGGGCTTCAGCACCCCCAGTTTGTTCACTGAAATTGCGACCCTGGACATACAGTAAAAAAATGAAATTATCTACATTTTATCTAGGTAAAAATATTGATTCCTTTATCTTTATCTAAATAAGCTCCATTTATGTTATCTTCATTTTATCTAGATAATATTTTGGTAAAATTATCTTATCCCATCTAGATAGTTTTTTAGTTATCTATTCTCATCACTGGAGACTACTTAATTAACCTCCACGTAGTGTCTCCTTGATAATGCTAATAGACTGTAGAGACTCAACTCTGATAACCTAAAAATATTTGTAGGGCTCAATTCAATATTTCCGGGATTATAGCGGTGACGTAAACAGGATTGCTTCAATGAGGGGGAGATTAGGTTTATACAATTGGTACAGAAAAACATATTTATAATTTTGTTGTACGATTACTTTATTTAAAATATCTAAAAAATCAAAAAAATATTTTTATTGCTTAATTTCATTACATATTATATTAATCGTAGGTTTCTTATATTGGTTGCTTATTTATTTAGGTTATCATCTGGGTGTAATATCATATCACTGTGTTCATTGTCAAATTATTCAGTCTATTTTCACGCGTGGTGTTTCGAAAATATGTTTTTATTCCTTTTAGTGTTGACAAAGATCGTTCACAGCTAGCAGTTGTAACTGGGAGAGTTGGTAATCCTGAAGAAGTTTGAAAGTAGAAAGAAAACTAGATATATTACATTTTTGAAGAGCATTAATGGAATTTTTTGGAAAATGATGAGTTTCTGCAAATTTTTTCCACATTTTAATCTCAATTACAGCTGCTCACACACTGCAATTTTAATCATCTTGATAAATTTAAACTAATTACTTTACTATTTCGTTCGTCAAATATACAATTTGATAACAGTAAAATGAAGTCCACATTTTAAATTATAGATCTGTGAGATAAAAATCGATCATTTAATTGATTCAAACATTTGAAATTATGCTGAAAACTATGTCAATGATGATTCTGACTTTGATGGGACTGTTGATACATATGATAATCTTCATGTATAATAAACACGAACTATTAAATATACTACTCTAATTGTATGCTTTCGTAGACAAAAGGAGCTAAGAGCGTATCCAAATAAAAACAGCTTCATGGAAACGCCAAGAGAACGAGTAGAGTCAAAAATAATCTAAACTTTAATCAATTATCTAACTTTGTTTAGATTGGCACCCGTATGTATTGTCTCGTCTGACACATGTACTGCATAGCAAATTCAAATTTAGTAGTTCAAATGCAGTGATGTAGATTTAATATTAGAATAAACAGACTTATGGATGTGATGTCCAATTAAGGGATGAAAATACTAGTACTCAAAATACAGTACAGTCCCTGCATGTAAATTTATATTTAAAGACATGGAGAAATCCCTAATATTCAAGGGTTTATTTCCATTAGGAAAACATGGCGCTGAGACACTCTGCACAGACAATATACTATGGTTGTTTACGCGTTTTGCTCGTTTTTACGGAGCTCCCGGACGTTTTTATAGTGTCGAGAAAATTATGTTCTGCAGCCGTCGACAGGATTTACGATTGAACGTTTTGCTACTATTGGGGGGGAATAAAAAAAAAAAATGTTTTCAGTAATATCCGATCGATGGGCGAGTACATAAATATAATATAATTCGGAACGCGAGTCTCCCGCCGTTTAATGTCTCAATACAATCATAAAACAACGATGGAATTACATGCTACGTGCGAGCGTGCCCGTATACATGTTATTATAATGTATACTTTTTACGCGACCAGTCCGTTGTGACAAAACACATTTTCACGTACGGTGCGGTTATGGTTAATAGAAAGCGCAATAACTAACAACAATGATATCGATAAACGCGCCGAATCTGAAAAAGAAAATGTTTGTCATTGGTTTTACGTTTTAGTAATTTTGTGAAACGCTGTTAAAATTTACCCCGGTCGCATTTGTAAGGCTCTCTCCGAGCAATTGGCTTTTAACCATTTGAATTCAGTTATCATACATCCGATTTGGGAAAAAATAACAACTACTCTATATTGATTTTATCGGCAAATTACGAAATCGAAAAACATTGTTTTCAGTAAAATATTCATTAGGTTAATGTGTTCGAAATTCAAATCTCAAAACAATGCCCATATTTTACATCATTAAAAATCGTATACATCTCTACAAACGCTATTCCTTATGGTTTACTTGGAAATCGGTAGGTATAAATAATATGTGCGATATAGAATATTGGTAGCTAGGTAGGCGGTAGACTTTTCAGTCAATCTCCACGTGGTATTCCCCGGGTAACGCTAATGGACTGATGTAATATTCGACTTACGGCCACAAACTCTTTATCGGTTGGACACTGTTCAGGTCCAGTAAGATGATTTTCAAATCGATGGAAAACATTGATCCAATGACATTTATTCAATTTCTGTTTTTTCGGCCGAAAAATTATATTCTATTGTGATAGTCTTCGACTGAGTGTATCATAGGGTATTTAACGAACATCGAAAAATCGTAAATAATATTTTGTATAGGGTTTTCGATTATCGAAAACCCTATATAAATGGAATGGTTCCACCGAATAGGGGCCTATGTCGGATTTCTCAACTTTTCAGGGGCGCCGAAAAACAATTTTTAACTTAATATTATTAATTACAATGTCTTTTAGAGTGATATGGGCCCTTTTTCCACAGTAAAATTTGAAAATAAAAATCTATTGCACATGTAGGTGTATCATGTTTGTTTATTGAATTAGAAAATAAATAATTGATATTATATGATGTAACATATTTTGGTTATAATATAATTAAATGATTTGGTACGAATGATATAAAAAAAATGACGCCGCGTCTATATGACATAGGCCTTTTTACTACTGAAAATTCTGTCATTTCTGTACATATAGACGATTCTCGTGGCTTCGTTTAGTACTAAAAACCATAGAAACGCATTTTACACATGGTATAGGACATTATTCCATAAAAAATATTTTTTGACAAAATCCGACAAAGGCCCTTATTCGGCGGAACCATTTGATTATAGAATTGTCGCTTATCTCTCTCTAAAAAAAAAAAAAAGCTTTTGTTCCATAATCTTATCTGCTACATTTTCGAAATAAAAAATAAATATTGCAGTGTAATGTTGGAATTGCGCAAACCATAACTTATAAATTTTATATAGCCGTATACGGTGGTATGATTGTTGAAACTGCTGTTGGTTGGCAAAATTCCGATCATTTTTTTTAGGCTACATCAACTTATTCTGACAACGAAATGTGTTTGATACTAGGAACTTTGTTTTTATATGGCAGTCCTACCATACCTAACATTGAAAATGGTCAAAACAACTATTTAAATGCTATCTATAACCACATCATTTTTCCGTGTATAATATAGTTATAAAATATATGTACATAATTATGTGTTGTTCGATGTCTTCGGTTTTGTTTGTGCCACAGCATTGAGAACAAAGCTTATACAAAATGATGAACTTATGAAAATGATGTCTCTTACGAAGTCCACTGCACGATAAAGAAACGAAAACTAGTTTGTACTAGTTTAATTCGAATAACGGTCGAAACCAAAAACCAAAAAATGTTTGAAAACGCAGATTTTGTAATTAATCGAAAATAATATATACTTTCAGCAGTGTTTCGATCGAAAATCATTTTTGATTGCTCTGAAAATGGACCTATAGCGTAGCGATTTTTCGTTTGAGACCCAATCACGACGCGAGTTCGACCAACAGGAATTGGTATGCGACTCGAACTACCGATATCGGTACATGCGAAAATTCGAGTTATAATAAAAAAAAACGTATATTACAATGCGATACCAGGATACCTACTACACTTTTATTTTTTATTTACTCACATTATCTTAAATATAATTAAAAGTAAATATACGTATACAATAAAGTATAATTTATACGTCAAAATTTTGATAATATTTTCTAGCGTTGTGATTAAAAATGTATAACTAAGAAGTATTTTTTGAAAGAAATCGGTCACTTATTTTTGGACGAGGGCTTATTTGTAAAGGTTTCGATGGAAAATCGCGTCCGGATTTTCTGAATGTTCGACGACATGTTCACATAATGGGCGCCTATCTAATGCCTGGCCAAGAGTAGTTGAATAGGTAATCGTCATCGCTATCCTTCTCACGTTTTATTCTACCTACTACGATGTGTGATTACCGTTGTTCCGGTGCGTATCGTCAATCCGAGTGAAAAAGTTAAAAACCATAAGCCATAGTTCGATACGTAACAACACTTCGGGTCATCGAGAAGTTCTGGTGGCCCTAATCCTTTCCAGGATTTCTACGTCGATACACGCGAACACCGTCGTCGAACAGGCATAACGCAGGTATCACGATAATATAACGGATACCGATGCCGGGGTAATATGTATACGCCCGTGTAATGGACTCGTGGGATCATATGGCGTACGTTTTACAGGTACATCAAGTCTATATATAGAGAAAGAGTATAAGTGAGAGAGAGAGAGAGAGAGAGAGAGAGAGAGAGTGAGGGGGGGGATTATCCTAATTGATACGCGCGTGGGGTCAGGAGAGGATAACGATGAAGTCCGCGGAGGAGGAGGGGAAATAATAAACAAACAGATAGAAGAAAAATTACCTTAACGGATGACACGTGCGTGCGTTTACGCGGCGTACGACCGGCCGTGGCGCCATCGCGGATCGTTCGTCGCCACACGCTGCACACATAAATCAAAGCTGCGACGACGAACAACAACGGAACGATCAAACGCAATAATATAACGACGACGATAATATTTTTATTACCGTACTACTACTCCGTTATGTTATTATTGTTTGTGCGCCTCGCGGTTATTAATACGTCGTGATTGCGGTGCATTGTGTTTTCCTCGGTCCGCCGGTGAAACCTACTTTTGCGCGAAACCGCCGATAATTGCAGGTGCACGCGCGCGCTCGGTGATTTTTCATTATTACTACGTCCCCGCGCGTGGAAATCCGTGTGCGGCAGGCACGACCGGCGGTCGTTTTTTTTTTTGCAGAGACCTAAAACAGCGCGCGTACAAAGGCGTGAACGTGTTAACCAACATATGTTCATGTACACGTACGGCATACGCGTGACGTCGAAAGCGAAGAAGAGGAGGACGCGCGCAATGGTCATCACGGCGAAACACTTTTGTTTGTGAAAAATCAAAGACGACACGTGATTTTTAGTTGTTATTAGGCTACGTACCGACCAACGGTTTTGGCGAAAACGTACGTCTGTCGAAACAAATCGGATTTCAAACACGTGCCAACCGCGTTTCCGTCCATGTCGTTAGCGTTAAGGCAGCGCGTGTAGGGCATCGTGGGAACGTCGAGAAACCGTACGAAGAACACGGTACGTTCAGACGTGTTGTAACGTGTTCGGTTGGTATTGGCCACGAGTTATTGGAGCAATATACCGAATCGGGTGATCAAAAAGCATCGCTGTACATCTGCTGCAGATAGAAAACGGTTAAAACGTCAAACGTGTGCCGAACGTATTTCGTTCGTGTTACAGCAGCACGTAAATAAAGGAACGAAAGAAAACGTGCATCGTGTACGAATAGTACGTAGTTACGCGTTATAACGCATTGCGATTGCGAACAGTCGGAAAAGTCGTGTACTACTGATCAATACTTGGGAGATTTCAACAAAAACGTTTGTAGAGAAACTGATTTGAACGTTGTAAATGTACCGAGCGCACTTCATTCGTGACGTATGGGTGAGATGCACGTTTGACAAAAACATTTAATCGCCTCGACTGCATACGTATTCGAATGTCTGAGTAACGAACGAGTTTTCCGTCCATCGAGGTTGAAATTTGTTGCGATTAAATGAATTTTTTCAAGTTGCGAACGGTAATATAGTTGATTTTCAAAGCGGTTTTTGCGTTTCGAGAGAAAAAAAACCGAGTACGACAATAACGTAATTTTGTTTTATCGTAATATTATAATATTATACGTCGACGTGGGGATGGTCTGGACGGAGGGCACTCTGGGTCGTCCTCGACCCATCCCGGAACAATGCACGCTGGTAAAATTATTCTAACCGTGTAAGCGCCCCCATTGTGTGCGACCATAGTCGTGGTACCACCGGTTACCTGTACAATAACAATAATAATATAATATTACATTGTACCGCTCGATTGTAATGCAACGGTATTCATTACGTCCGTATAAAGCGGTGTTCTTATTTTTTAATTTTCCGTTGGTTATCATTACGGATTTATACGGTCTTCAACGAAAACGCATTTCAACTATAAAAAAAAATCCAACGTTACGAATACAATATAATATCAGACCGGACGGATTTGAAGCTTATGCAGTCTTTTGTCTTATCATAATCTAAAAAAATAACATCCGGACGATAAAATGAAACGTAAACATACCGTAAATTATTCAAACCCGGACAGTTTTTACTTTAGAGGTGTGTATGTGATATATATTTTTTTCTAAGCCAGTAAACCCATTAGCGAAACCGAAATTTCGATACGCTGTACTACGAGTTCGTGTGCGTATTGCAATCGAGTTTTTGATTACGTATTTGTTTTCGTTTATCGGATTTCGATAGTCATTTCTAACGAATACCGATTTCAAGTGAAAATTAATTTGTTAACGTTCGTCGGGCACTGCGCGCGCGGCGATACATCGTATTCGGCGGGAGTTCTGGCGTCAGTTTCGTGTTTTTACTAATGTATACACGGTCGTAAATTATTAATCAATATTATATTTTTATTTTTTTATTTTTTTGCTTTCAAACAACCCACGATATCCTGCGTAGCGTTCAGTACGTTTCCATGGGCGGCGGAGAGGACGCGGAACGCGTTTACGTATAAATGCATTAAATTAACACGAGTACGGCACATCTCACGGGACGAGCGCGTTGTTATTCACGATTAAGTTTCCCGACTGATGTGATTTATCGCGGACGACCTACCCGTACGGACGCGCGCGCGCATCCTCGTCCGCCCGCTCGCGCCAGGACACGCGAAGGATGTGTACGGCAATAATATCTTCACTATTCGCTACCGAATGCTCAGCGGGGGCATTAGTTCGGTCGTGTTCGTAATTAATTTGATCCGCTCGCACGGTAATATTTTAATTTAACCGCGTCCGTCGTTAACGCGACGCAGCAACGCGTACACAACATTATATTGTTATTATCATAATCGTGTGCAACGTACGTTATTAACATTAATAATACGCGTCCGTGTGATGTTCGGACGTCGTAAACATATCATAATCCCAATACCGCGTTGTTGCGTATCGGACGGCGGCGGTTGCACGCGTCATAACAACATTACAACTCTACTATTACTGCTGCTGCTCGCCGATAATGCGATATTAAAATCGAACCGTAGGCACGTCTCGATTGCCGCCATTGCCCCGTACAGGACGATATGGCCGCGCGTGTCACGTTATGCCGGTATTCTATTATCGCGCGCGCCTGGACGCGAGACCGTCACAACTCGTAATCTGCGGTTTCGAAATAAAAAAAAAATGAAAACACCTGATCACTTTTAAATACAATTTATTTTGATTTTTTTTTATTCGTAAAAAAATTGTTAAATTTTTTAAAGCGTGTTACCTTTATGAATTCCTTGTGGGAACGAAGAAATTCGTCTAAGACTCGTTAGAAGCCCTCTGACATTTGACTGCAGATACCACCGACAGTCGACAAATGGTTTTATTAGACGAGCGGATGCTGTACGCAGACACCATGTGCACATATTCTGTTCTTATTTGGACGACGTGAAGTTTTGCGTGGGCGAAAACTCGCGATTATCGTTCCACGGTTTTTGTTTTCGTAAATCGTAACGAAATACGTGTGGTTGGAATCGAAAGTGACGTATTGTAATACCATACGTACATAAATCGTATTGCAAATGGTTCCGCAATGAAAATGATTTGAACGAGTTTTCGATCACGCGAGCCGATACGGGACCTCGCGGGAAGACTTCAACGAGCGGCAGCGCGGTAAACGGGAAACGAGAACGAAAAGTTCTCGTGCTGAGCGCCGATAAAACCGACTCCTGCACAGATTGATACGTGCACGTGTAACACAAAGAGTGGCCAACGGCCACGATGAAACGAAGACGCAATAATGCACCGGGCGGGACCCGCGACCAAGTGATAAGGGATCCGATTTGCGTTCGACGTCCAGGCGAGCGGAATTAGAGTAAAAATTTGGGGGTGGGCTTCAAGCTCATCCCATATATTTTTCAATCACTGTTTCTCAGAAACTTTTTGTCACCCTTTACCCTTCATAAAAAATGTGCTTATTGGAAGGCAAGTAAAACTTAAAAATAAAAAATGAATAGTTTTTTCAATAGTAATCACATATTTTTTTTTTATTTATCAATTTAATAATATAAAGTTCTGGTTGGTGTTTGGGGGTGATTTGAATGTTTTTGAGGTGGCTCAGCCCCTCCAGCCACCCCAATGGCACTCGCAGACGTCCGTCGTGAATACAGTGTTTCGGCGTCCGCTCGTGCACTCGTTTTCCCGTCACGGTGGACCACCCCCTGTTTATGACGCAATGTACGTTTCAATCGATCCCGCGAATAATTTTAAATGGACACGCGTCCGATAACGAGTGCGGTAACGTGCGTCGTCCGTATTCCGCGCGGCAGTCCGTCCGGTTTTTCGTGCAGTGCACTACGACGGAACTCCAGGTCGTCCGAAAACGAATTAAAAAACCGACGCCGATCGCGCATTGCGTCTCGTTTGCCGCGCGCAGAACCAGAGGCGCTAAATACGACAGCCGCGGCCGCTCCCCGTGCGCGATACGCTGCCGCCGCCGCCGGGGCGATTAAAATTAACGTCCCTCCCACTCGCCGACGATCGCCGTCGCTTCATGGCAATCTACCGCTTCTGCGGTTTCCGGTCGACTGTTCTCTTACGACGTGTGTATAATTGACTAGCCGAATTTGCCGACCTCGCCCGGTAGATGTTACGCCATTACAGATCGAACCGCATTTAGTGAGAACATTAAAATTCGTATTGTTCAAACACCGCGAAAAAAATATCGTCGCACGTACTAACAGAAAGTTTTTTCGTTCGTACCCTATAAAATTACCGTATAATGGTATATTCTTTGAATTTACCGTGCCGCAACGCGATCAAAACGTATCCGTGGACCTTATTTCCAGATGCGATCGCTTCTTGCCCCTTGGGTGTGCCGTGCATTCTGTCTCAAACTGATAATCCGCAGACACGCAGTTTCGTACTTTATTACGGTGGCGATTAAACGATTAAATCCGTGCTGTAATTTAACGATCTGGCAATTATAATATTCTTGTTCGTCGAACACTCGTATAGACGGGCGCGTACGCTTGTTTCTCCGGGTGCGATCGACGGCGAACGAGAACGGTTTTTTTTTCTTTGGCTTTTGCACCCGAAGCGTATCTTATTGTTGGACGACCCACACCCCTTTGCCGCCCGGTTCGCATCGTACACGCACCGCTAGCGCGTTGTAATTAACGCTATACAACGGTGCCGTACGCGCAAAGGTGTGCGCGCGGTCAGTCGCGGTATGTTTCGAACAACACCTCTCGCCCCGTCCGGAGAAAGAGAACGGAAACGACGAGAGCGAAAGAGAGAAGAAAATCACACGTTCGTCCCCCGACGAAATACGTTTTTATTACAGTTGCGCGCGATCGAAATCGTCTCCGCGACCATAATGAAACGCTGCCGGTGACAGCAAATATTTTACAGCCCAGACCGCGCGTCCTCCACGTACTACGCCTCCTAATGGGTGCAATCGGTCACGCGCATTCGTTCGAATCGTTCGTTTCGATCGTGTTCGGTTTCCCTTGTTTATTTTTCCCGCCGCGGAAACAATAC
The DNA here is from genome assembly GCF_003268045.1 of Sipha flava. Taxonomy (NCBI): domain Eukaryota; kingdom Metazoa; phylum Arthropoda; class Insecta; order Hemiptera; family Aphididae; genus Sipha; species Sipha flava. The sequence continues at coordinate 2,189,486 of NW_020272774.1, forward strand.
GAGAACGACACGCGAGCGCGCGCACCTATTTCTCACGTTATCGCGGTAACAACGGGAAGGTCGCCCGGGTAGGATATGATTGCGTGCTGCGCCGCACACCGACCAGGAAAAAGGAGACGACGCGTTGTCGAGGCGCGGTGCGTACGATCGATGCGACCTGCAACCGCCTTACGAACGGAACCGATCGATTTTTTCGTTACGAAAGTCGTAGAGAAACCGAAAAAGAAATACAACAAAAACGTTTCCAAGCGCTCGAAATTCAACAACGCGTGTCTTCATTTATGAAATTCCTAAACCAAAATCAATTTTAAGAGCAGTTACGCACGTTTTATAAACACATATTTTTCGATTGATTACAATCAATTAGCTGTTGAACATTTTACAGTAGTGTATTCATTTTGATCGTATTGTACCTGTTTGATGAGCGCATCGCATGGGGTTAGATAATAGGACGCGTTAAGTATAGCAAACATTTATTTTTTTGATTTTCACGAATTTTCCAAAAGAAGCAAAAACTATTTCGAGGTGGGAGCTACAACCTTCCACTAAGATTGTTAACATAACGTGTAATGACCAATTTTTAACCAAACATACCATCATAACACATTTAAAAAATCGAAATGAAAAGTATATTGGATTTTAAAATATGTGTTTTTATACTATGCATGTATCATTATCATGAGCCGAGTATGCTAACCATAAAAATGTTTTAAATACTCCCACTAATATACGATTTTGCCCGTTTTTTTTAAACGATAATTAGTAATACAAATTTGTTAATCTGTAACACGAGAGTAATGAAACGAAAAAAAAATATTTTATTATTAATTGTATTAATTATATATTACAAATAAATATGGCAATACTAATTGGTTGGATAAATCCTACACCAAAAATCGTGAATAAATTTAAAAAAGTGGCTTCGTGTATTGAACATTTGCTTTGGATAAACAATATTTGATCATGATATACAGTTTTAACACAATTTATCGCAATTATTTCTCGTAAAATTATGTATTTGAGAGGTATAAGTATTTTTATTATCACCAATTTATTTACTAGCTGGGATTTTGGCAATTGTGAAGAGGGGACCCCTCAAACCTACGTCTCTGGTTGATATCAACAAAGGATATTTTTTTATTTAATCCAAGTCAGATGATCTAACCCCCTCTACCTTCCTTTGATTCTAGTTGTGCCACTGGAAGGAAGTATTTCAACAATTCAATAGGTAATTTTGTCTTAACCTGAAAGTTAAGATATTTTAAATACTAAAATACAGCAGTTCTATGGATATATTTCAAATTGAACTTGTTGAATTAAATATTAGTACACCAAGTAGTGTCTTGTAAAGCCTCTAAATTGGCATCAGACGGTAAGGCAAAACGACAAATCTCAATTTTTAATTTATTTAATTAATTTATTTTAAACACGCTTTATACACTTTATAGCAGCTGTGTTTTGTTTGTAGTTATCTGTTTCAAGCTCAGCTATAGAAGCTAGACACTGATAGACAGTGAATAGGATATGATTTTAATTTTTTTTGATTGGTCATATTTTAATTTAGAAGTTGATTGGTTTGTGGATAAATCATTGTTTGTGGTACGGGTACTTATACTTTAGACATTGATGTGATAAAAATGCATGATACTTATTTTAGTTTTTTTCCGTTAGCTGCTCGCAGAACTATTTTGGTGATGTTTCATCTGATACGTGTGTTACGTCTGATTTGAAGTATACTATGGCTGGCCCGTTAAAGATAGTAGAATTATTGTACACATACGCACATAAATATATATTAATATAAAATTCTTTCTTATTAGATCGCTAGTGCTATAATTCAAGCTGACACGGCATGCACGGCTATATATTTTGTGCTTATGTATATTATAGATCTTATACATCTTTGGTGTGTATATGTGTGTATAGGATAACTGCAGTTTTAACGGTTGCGATCGTACGGGGAATGGTTTGTTAAATTGTTTCACTGGAGACATAATATTTTAACGTCTTTACACGAGTATAAAACATCTAATATAATCAGTGACGTGTATGGTACAGGACACGTACGCATGTACGTGCATATGCCCGGTAGGAAGTCCTCGCGAAAAGATCTATTAAATATTGTGTGCTCTCAAACGCCTCCGGGAAGGGCGATAAAAGTCGCGTTTCGGTCCACGCCGTTACACCATATAATATAAGAATACTATAAAATACGATGTACTGGATTATGTTCTTCGGATGGGATGTGCGTATAACAAGCCTAACTTTTGCGTCCGCGGACACTTCATGACCGGAATCGTCGTGTTGTACACGTGTGTATACAATGTCTATGCAATACACACACGTTTATATGATTAAACGACGTCGCGGACGCCGGTAGTCCTGGGACGATAAATTCAACGGGAGAAGGTGAATATAATAAAGCCGGCAAAAATAACCTCCTGTGGTTTTATAATGTACTCGCGTCGACTGGCCTGGCTATATATATATGTGTGTGTGTGTGTAAGTGGTACGTTTGTTATTTGCGATTTTTATGTTCGAATCGAGGTTTGTACGCAACAGACGATAAAATATATATGTAAAAGAAAGGGGAAAAAAGAACGACGCCAAAAAAAAGAAAATGTTAAATCGTAAGCATGGCGATTTAATACGTCGTATTATGCGAAGTAAACGCGACTCGATCGAGCGGAAATATAATAATAATAAAAAGAACCCGACGGACCGTCCTGCGTCGTAATCACCTAATTGACTGCGCTCGTTCGAACAAGACGTGTAGTACAGTTTTTCCGGTCGATTACCATAATATTCGCATAAGTACGTTTATTGCGAACTCGGCGTGTCATCGTCACTCTCCGATTGGACGGGCTCCGCGGTCTCGACAAAGGGCGAAAAAAAATATAAGAAAATATAATTATAATAATAGAAAAAATTTAATAATATTAAACGCCAACCGACAACGTTCACTCCGATCAGTATCGATTGATTAAACCGCGTTCTGCGGACGGCACCGACGCTCTTACGTAACAATAATCGTCCGTACGTAAGGAAAGAAGTGATACTTAAGAGCGGACATACCAGACTCACGCAGCGCCGCGTACTTCCATTAAAATAATTGTTTCAGATCGTGTGTGCACGGGAAAATTATCGGTTGCCGTGAATATTTTATAAGTGCGCATTTTTTTCCCTTCGATATTGATCGGATCGTCACACCGCCGTTGTCCGGCAACGAACACGTTTAATCCATTTCGTTAATACCGTATCGTATTTTTTCCCCTACCCGCTCGAATAGTTATATTATGATGTACGATACGTGTGAGACCGCCGACATCGATTTAATGCGTGTTCGTAAAACATCCTTGGAAGTTAATATTATAATGATGCGAAATGGTCACGGAAAGAAATTCGCGTTTCGACGTAATGGAATTGGAACTCACATAACAGCTATTACAATATGTCCGCACCGATATCGAATCGCATAACTACGTTTTACACAGCATAACTGATGAATATTGTACTACATTTAGCGAACTCCTGTGGATCCTGCATGATATTATAGTTATACTCGTGCACATTCGTTTGGTAATACGGTTTTCGATCAGCGGTATGTATTTATATTTAGGTTAAAATGCACTCGTCCACTGATTTCAAGCATTTTATCTTGGTCGAGCGGTTTATTTTCAATTACCTAAAGTAATATACGTACATTATTACGGTTTCGTTATAGTGGCGTACCTGTGAAACACTTTTGGAGGAGGCATAAATTAACTGCTCAATTTTTTATGGTTATAATATAACTTGAAACTTTATTATAAATTATTACTAAATACTTAAAAAATGAATCATATAACAAAATCTAAATTTCCTTTTTTACTGCCAGCAAATAAATCAATAACTTCGTAAACTTCAACTGTTCTGTGTCTATGGATATTAAGCAATGCTAACCCAACCAAGCATTCTTCGCCCATGTTTAACCTTCACCAAGTTTTTAATCTAAGTTTAAAAGTACAAAGCAATACAAATTAAAATAAAATATAACCATGCATGATGCTAAAGCATATAACTAAATCCACAAAAGTTATATTATTAATTAGTATTCATGAAATATTGAAATAAGTGAAATCAAACCTTCTTAATGTTGAGAAACTACGCTCAGCAGAAGCTACAGAAACAGGCGAGCAAGCAACAATATGTAGTATTTTCTTAATATTTCATTACATTGGTCCATAAATGCTAATGCATCATTAAGAACAACTCCATCTATACATTATGATAATACAATTACAAATTTTGTTTTAATACATTTTTAGTAAGTAATGTTAGACCCTAAAATATAATAATTTGCTTTATGGCATCAAAAAACATCTCGAGGAGGGGGCAGATTCCCCTGTTGCCCCTACAGGTACGCCACTGATTCGTTAACAACAGTTCATTATCACGTTTATTATAATCTAAAGGTAATTAAATAAATAAAAAATACGAAATATGTATAATGTAAAAAATAATAATACCATATGTCTTGCCGTGTCAAGAGATTGTAATACAATTCAAAACTAAGTAAATCTCTGAGCTGGCGAAATACAAAAACAAAAGTTGATACGGAAGAACAATAAAAATGCTACGAAGGAAATTTAAAGAGCAATAAAGTTGCTTTTCACCACGTTCGCGTTATACGATTTGTTATTTTAATGTACATGTGTTTTGTATAATGTTACGAGTTAACATAACTGTACTTTTAGATTTTCGGGATTGTAACCGTATATAACACGTTGGAAGTAACTTAAAACCAATTAAAAAAAAAGAAAATATAAAAAAACATCGATAAAGTGTTTAAACTTTTACGTCCTATGCCAGGTTGCATAAACGTTTACTAAGTAGTTATCGATTCCATAACACAGAAATCGGTTCAACAAAAATATTGTCTGTTGCATAAACGACTTTTATCTTTTACCGATCCGATAAATATGTTGTTATCGGTTCAATAAGTCGAAGCCCCGATTTCGGTTCGATAAATAATTAAAAGAACTCTTTAACTTTATTGAACTGATAATAATATGTTATCATAAATTCATAATACGGTTTTATATATTTCATTCCCAGCTGAGTGAGCTGATGTCTGTCACTGTTGTCTACATTTCAAAAAAGGATGATAACAAACGATCGATTTATAATTTATTGAATATACTATATTACCGTGACCTGGGTATGCTATCAAATAATTATTAATTTGTTCAACATTTTATGCAACAGCATTGTACTTTATGGAACCGATAAAGATATTTATATAATAGTTTATTGACTCGATAACAAACCTTATCGAACTGTTTTTATTGATCGTTTATGCAACCCGACATTAGTTGATAAGCAATTCATGACATTTTTTGCACAATCAAATAAAATAACGATATTCTTGTTTTCGAAAGTCAGGAAGTTAATAAACAAGTTAAATTATTATTTTATAAATACGTTTTAAGCGAATTAATAACGATCGCCGAGCTTTGTTTTTCCATTATCCCTGTAATTTAAAAGGCGAACGGAATGTGGATCGAAAAGGATACATCGCCGATGGCCGTGTGAATACGTTCTTCGTCGAATTACGAAATACGTTTAATATGCTTTTCCTTTCCATTTGTACGTTTCGTTTGTGTACGTCGAGAACAATCAGCGAGTACATTCGACCACGTCGAGGCAGGGCAACGAAACCGGCTCCGTCCGGTAACCCTTAACACCCGCAGCTATTGATAGGGGGCCGTCTGCGCGTTCCGAACTGTTTATCATACTAATTCGAACGGTTTCAGATGCGAGACGTCATTTTTCCCCGTAGCAAGTAAATAATTCGTTCGCCGAGACGCGATAACAACGCGTATCCGACACAGTGTCCCGTGACGTGATCGCTGCGGTTGCTTTTTTCTGTTATTATTCCAAGTCCGTACGCCCTCACTTACTTGGCCGAGGGATGACAGAGTACCCGGTCGCGATGACCGCCGTTTATTTTTTTTTGGACTCGATGAACGGCTCGACGCGGTGTACCGTCTGCCAAGCGACCGTGGCAAACCACGTATTTATTTCACACACGCTGACACACACTTGTGCATCATAATAAATACGCGCGTAACCGTTCTCGCTCCAGTAAAATAATTTTCAAGACGTCCGTACCGGCTGCGTCCGGTATTTTTTGAAAACGCGCAGCACGCACGAGTACGGTTATGTACGACGTATGGTAAAAAAAATGATAAATCTCTCGATCGCTACGTAGGACCGTGCCGTAGAATCGTGTTCGTACGCCCTACGTGCATAGCGATGTTATTTACTCTCGTGCGCGGACCGGTAGCCGGGTTATCTGCTCGTTCGATCGGATGCGTGGCGCGCGTACGGATCCGCCGGCGGACCTACCTGGTCGCAAGACCCCGCTGCGCACCCGGACTCCGCCGGCGTTTCGGTCCGGCCCGCGACCGTTCCCGTTTGATTTACCGGCGCCCATCGACGTGCCGTCCAACTCGCGGCCCGCAATCGCTCAACGGACCACCGGTTCCGCCCAGCACAGTTCGTGTACACCGCGCGCGGCTCCGGGCCCTTGACCGATGGCCGACCCGTCGAGGTGCCCGCTCACGAAACGATGGTCGAGTTGTCCCGGGGAAACGGTCGCGCGGCCGCGGAACCCGACCGAACAACACCGCGGTCGTGACACGATTGCTCGGCTGGTCGGCTGGCCGGCCGTCGGTTCTGGGACCCGCGACTCGTTCGTCGTATGCGATAAATCGTTTCTACGGTCCACCGTTGTTTTTCTCGAACTACTCCTGATAACGCCTCCCCCCCCCCCAGTTCGACGGGATGAACTTGAATTAAGACGCATGACGACGATGTATTCGTTTAATGATTGCGACCAAGCGCGTTCTCCGACAAGATAACGATAATTAAAGCAGGCGCGATCGAGAACGCGCAGATAGGAAAAATATTATTCCACAGAATTCTTAACGGCTGTGAAGTTAACGTTACAATGTTAGTAGAACATTACAAAAACCTTCTAACAACGTTCTTGTTGGACAAGTATTATATTCATCTATTAGATTTTTGATCATAAATTAAAATTATATAAATAATAGAATATTATTGTTTACTTTTCACAAAGTACACGATTTATTTTAAATTTGTTCCCGAATTGGCTGAAAAATTTAATATTTTTTTTTTTATATATATATGGTCCAAAAATTCTATTTGCACGTTGTTGGGAGATTTTTGGAAGGAATAATTAAAAATGTAATGCTAAGTGTGAAGTAGTCAGTACAAAATGTATCTTGGGACAGTTAAAAATTAGGGTTCAACAAACTCCAACAAGTCTATTTGAAACATTTTGGGAAGTTTTTGAAAAGTTTTACAAACATTGTACCTAATATCAACTAAACAGTCCTTGAATTCCTACAAAAAATATTCGGAAGGGCTCGTCCTATGCTCCGATGGAACGACGATGAGTGGAATTCCCGGCGAGAATGTAAAAGCCGGCAGAACAAAATTATTATTGGGTGCAGTTACGTAGCCAGGGGGAGGTTAACTGGTTATGACTCCCTCCCCCCCTCCCCGAAATATATCACTTATTTTGTAAAATATACAATAATTTTAGACAAAGGTAAAACGCTTTATAACATTAAATAAATTTCATAGTTTCAATAAACATAATAATAACACATTCTATACTCAAACTTAAGTCTAATCGACTTATTAAAATCGAAAAGTTGGTACTTACGTAGAAGAGAATTGAGAACCTACAACCCTTATGAAATATTTTTTCCGGTTGCGCCATTGGTTGGGTGTGTGATATACTCGTTGTTTTTGGTGTGCACTAGGTCCGTCAGTGGTGTATGTCAGCTACCAGACGGATTTTCGACCGAAAAATTAACGATGCGAACAATCTCGAATGATCTCACTACGTTCAGCAGTTGTTTAAATCAAACATGACATGTTTCCAACGTAAAAGATAGAGACGAAAAAAAAATTAAAACGTTTATTTTGAACGCGCAGTTCCCGTCGGCACTATTAATTAACGCGCCGGGCATATTTCATTTACTTTTCCAAGTGACGTGGAGGTGTTGCGATTCTCGGTGTAGAAATCCCGTCAGTACCGCGGCGCCTAGCTGGGACTCCGTTCAAACCTGAACCATAGCTCGAGGATAACGATACGAAACGTCTTGTCGACGGACTTGATGTCTGAATCAGTCCGATGTCATGATTGCGGAACAAAAAAAAAAAAAAAGCGTTACAAAACGTTTATTTCAGTGGCGTGTATATATACGTACCGTATCTCAGCTAGTAGATAAATGGATAATAATATGAAATAATTACTACCTTAACGTATTAAACTGCTACTCCATAAATAATCTTTGCCTACGCCCTTGGTCGGATCCGTCCGTTGCGGATAGAAAAAGGTTAGGACACACAGTGGCACACCGCTGCACCATAATCATAACTTCTTGCGACGCGTTCAATTCGATCGGTATAATGATGGTATGCAGTTTGAAAACCGTTTTCGGAACCGGACAATGACCCAAACGCTGGGCGGGATTTTCGGATTTTTTCGAACGTAGCTGTTTAGAACTAAACGTTCGATCTATTACGAAGTGTGTGACGACCAAATATATCCCCGACTAAATTTTACATAAAAATATTTAACAATATTTAAAACCGTCAATAGTTGTATAATAAACGAAAATAAGTATAGTTTTAATAAATCGATTGATAACTTTTTTCACTTTTTTTTTAGCAAAACCGGTACTTGAGATTTTGGCGCTTTCGCACGATACGATTTGATTTTCTTATCTCATTTCGGCGCTTATGTCTTCCGCGGGTTGTGGGTTTACGTCGTGAACAACACGCGCTCGCTCACACCCACGCATACACCCTGCACCCGGTTCGCACGTCCGACGATATTATTTTACAATAATTTACGATCGACGGCCGATCGTACGTGTACCTGTCTGCTTATATGTACGCATGCATAATGCATATGATTATTTTACATTGTGGTCGGGACCCAAAACGGGATCGTCCATCGCGGTATCTCCCGAATATTGACCGTGGCCAGCTGGAACCATTCCAAGACGATGAGCACTAGCAGCAGCAGCATCGCGTTCTGCTATTTAATTAGAGTGTAATATTTAATATTCTAGCACAATTAACGCGCCGTAAGTCTCCCGTCGTTTTCCACTCACTCTCTCCTCGTGTCGTCGTTGTACCCACACGTGCTACACGGTATCTTTCGTGTTAAGGTTCGGATTGAACGCAACGAACTCGAAAATCCCGAACACGACAAACAAACCGAGCAGTTTCCTCCCCGAACCCGCCCAACACAGTGTCCGTACTGTTATCGTGGGCACATCGAAGCAGTAACCTTATCGATTCGGACGGTTTTTCGAATCTTCCCGTGTTTGTCGAGTCTGCGGACTGCGGTCCGCTCAGTTCGCCGTCGAATATTTACGTTAATTGCGTACGCGCGTGCTTATTAGATTTATTATAAAGTGCATGTGTTCGTCGTATGGGAACGGAAGGTGTTGGATTCGAATTCACCGATAAAAACGATTAGAAGTTTGCTGGGAAAACCGAATAGAAACCGCTGTTGTTGCACAACCTGATGAATAAATTAAACTTCGTATACCGCGACTATTAGTTTAATTACGCTCATAATTGAATATAAAAAACCGGCACAAACAGCATTTGCAAAACGAAACCACACCCGGTGGCCAACTCGCTCGTAACAGTCCACTGCTGCAGAACAAACGCAGAAATCTTCCTTTCGGATCAGACGGAATGCGCTTCTTATGTTTATGGGCGCGCTCAAACATGCCAATGTCTTCGAACCGCATAAGTCTGTGTGCATCCGGTGATTTTCGTTTGGCGATCATTCGTTTGTACGCGGTAGATCATGCGTGCCACGAGCCACCGTCCCGGTCCTCGGGCTTCATCGGCCGCCCGGTTATGTGCAGGTACGCACGCGCGTACACATAGTACGCGGTATGGCATTGTACGTGTACAGGATTATCGTCGTGTTATTAATCCGACGCGTCCTCCCGACGGACGCCAATTAATTTCATTCGTTTTTACGGCCGTCGATAAAATATCGTCTCCGCCGGATAATGAGACACCCCTCTTATTATTGTTGTTATTATTATTATTCACGCGGAGACGACAAAGCACTCGTAATACGTGCACCGTGCTGGTGGGAGAGGGTGGAGAGCGGTGCTATGGAAAAAAGTGAAAAAAAAAGGTAAAAAATACGAGAAGAGGAAAAAAACGAGTAATAATAAACCGGCAAATTATACACCCGAAGCGTTCGTTATTGTGTGGCGCGCGGAGGGTCTCTCATCGTTTTTCGACGTTAAGTGAATAAAAAACGCGTTAAATACGTGTACAATAAGAAATGGTTTTATTTTATTTTTTTCTTAATTTTCAATACATTCACCCGCTTTACGACTCACGTGGCAGTGCACGGCAACCACGATAATAATATTATGATATATTGGACGGTCGGGTTTCGAGTCCCCCTTTTACACCTCTCGATTGTGAGCGCGCGCGCTCGCGTCTCGCTGCTACGCGGGAAATGGGTTTTCGAATACAACGCGCGTTTTTATACCGTCACACAGGCACGGTAATTTATGTGCTTTATTTTACATTCGTTGTTCACGTGTGTGGCAATCGAATTAAATTATGCTATCGTTACCGACGTATACACGCGGTATATTTATTTCAGGAACGTCCCCCGACCGTTTTAGTCCGCCGTGTACGATACGTGTATTCGTGTGTGTACGGACATATTTCCATCGCGTAACCGACCGCCGACGAGGATGCCTCTCTCGCAGTTTTGTTCTTGGCCGATCTCAAATGTAGTTCATTACGTTAATTAAAATTAATTAAAATTGTATATTACTGTTGAACGTCGCACGGCGTGTATATTCAACGTTCTAAGAGACACGTGTCGACCATAAAATGTTCTCCTGAAATTTCGTACACCAAGATCTAGATCGAAATCGGGCTCGCGCACGTGGTACGCGAAGAATGAGCGTTTTCCATTTGATCGGTAGTCTTCGTAAACGTTCAGACGTCAGAAAAAATACCAATATTCGAGACCAGGAAATAATTTTCATAGTTTATGTTCGTTAAAATCGATCGTCTGCGGGTGGTTGTCCCACTAAGAGTGTTGTTGCGGGCACACGACGTGCATTTCGTCCGTTAGCCGTAACCGTGTCTAAAAAGGTAATTTCCTGCGGTGCGGACAAAGCGTGTTCGCATCACGAGCATTTTACGTCCTAGTTACTATCAGCCATAGACACGATTTCGAAAAAAATAAAAATAAATACACGGGCCGAGGCGATCGCGAGTACATTACGCCCTGGGTTATTACCAACCGATATGTTTATAGTTGCGAACAACACGTGCGCGCAGACTTTACGGTCTTGTGCGCGTCGGATATGTTACTTTGTACAAACCGTTGTGTACATATCTTATATAAAGACGTTGAATACGCGTTATTACACGGGTACGTGTACGCGGCGAACAACGCGTTAGTTAAACCGTTCTCGAACACGATTTTGCGATAATTTATTTGCAGAAACGAACAAATCGGCATCGGCGGCGAACACTAATCGTGTGATAAAACCAGCGTGACGTAATCATTTTCACCACGACAACGGGCGGGAAAAAAAAGTAAAAAAATGAATAAAAATAATGGAAATGAAAAAAGGTACGATAATAAATTGCTTAACAACAACGACGATCGGAAATCCAACGTTACCGCGTTGCAGCGGTCTTTCCAACAGCGCTCACATAAAGCTTGCATAAAACATAATACATAATACATGCACGTCTATATCCAATATTTTCCAGACTTAAGGATATAATAAACATATTGTTTTAAGAGCTACACCTCTAGCGAACGGTGTTGTACCGTTTTTTACCCAGCTTCTCGTAGAAACGGTATACGCGTATAAAATACGCTTCAGCGTCGAGCTGTCGTCCGCTGTGTACCCAAATCCGGCTCCTGCTAATACACATGTACGCTTCTACTATAAAACATCGAGTTAATGTACACTAAATGTACTACTTTCTAATTTGTATATTGTTGTTATTATTCATTACCGCGGTATATTCAACGGAGGAGAATCTGAATTTTTCCGGTTCATTGCTCAGCATATTTGTTTAACAACAATGGTGGATCGTAAGATTTCTTTTTGATAAAGTGATTTTTTTCTTCATATATGTAATTTTTAAACTATAGTTCGGAATGTTATCCATGTATTCTACAAGCATTTGTCACTTTTTTTTATCCACTCTATTGACGTCTCACAAGGAATAGGTTTATCCTGAAGCAATTCAATCAGATTCACTGTTCGTGAAAATTTGAAGAACTTGAAGATTCGTTTTCCTGTAACATTGCGATTGGTCCAAGACAAAAATATAAATAGGCCAGTCTTACTCGTAATAGAAAATGTTACCATTAAAATTGATCGAATCAACCGTTTTTTAAATTTTATGTAAGACATCCTCCTAACGGATACTGAGAAATTCTTATCGAAAAATGAATAATAAATTTATCATTTTTATTTTTCATTATCATTATTATATAAATGTAAAAATAAATCAATTTTATTGTAATTTTAATTATAATAGCACATCATTTGCTGAAACATTTTAAATATAATAGATGAAAAAAAAGAAAATTTTATGAATGATTTTGTAATAAAGTGGGGACTTTGAAAACGATTAATAATTTTAATCTCGTACGTTCGTAGGTTTTATGATGGTGCAAACATAACTCTTGCTTTTCATGTATTTCTTTTTATTATTTTATTTTAATGTATGATATGTGTGCGAGATGCAGTGCAGTAGAGTCTACTAATAATCATAATCATAATAACAATAATTTTTATTTATTTAGTTTTTAAGTTTAAAAATGCATTAATTTATAAATAATAGTTACATTTTAATAAAATTGGTTATCCAAGAATATTTTCATTTTGTTCAGCCTTTCATGTTATTCATAGCAGGGCACCGTGGTTAAATTGGGCCCAAAATAGGGCACCACGGAAAAAAAAAGTTTGAGAACCGCTGTGGTACAATCCCCACCGATTGTAATATGATACTGATAATTATTATTTAGCCATATAGTATGTATTTCTATATAGAATTGTTATTGTACATTAAGGCTTAATATGTTACAAAGTGTACAATTTTACAACGAAATGTTACAACGAAGTTAATTTTAACTTAATTAATTTTTAACTTGACATAACGAGTTAAAATCTTTAACTTGCCCAGCCTTGTAAACTATCATTATGTCATCGTGCGAATAGCGATCTCGAATTCCGTTTAATCAACCACCCATCAATCGCCCCTGAACAGCAACACTATTGGCGCAGTCTCCCTAAGTAATTTCAAGACCACGTGCGCGTGTACCTATTCGCACGCGTAGAAATGAGAAACGTTCACGCGCGTGAGTGCGCTATGATAAAATCGAAACGTTGCGGTTGTATGGTTGTAACTATTTGTTAAAAATGATGACCATCCGGATCTCCAGTCACGTGCCACCGTTTAGCTCTCCATTGTTTCAACACTCGTGGTGTAAAGATAAACTCCTACATTATATAACCACTGCACGTACGCACACACACACACACACCATAGATGCAACTAGGGGGACCAATAGGGTTTTTATTCAGATCTATATAATCCACAGTAATTATAGTTAAATACCATTTAATTTTATTTTCAGCTATTTCAACAACCCCAATATTTGGACTCTAGTTGCGTCTATGAAACACACGCGCACGCACGCACGTACATTACGTTTACGCTGACAAGTGCATGTTTTATGTTTCCCTATCGTGCCCCCATATCTCGTCACTCCGTCACCCTCAAAACGTCATACGTGCATCAAACCGTTTTGTCAGCTTTGTTCGAACCGGCCGTTTTCATCGCGCGACAATAACGCGCTTTACACCACGCACGCGTTAAAGTCTCCGGCGAGCACCGGCTTCTTATCGGAATGCGCGACCGTTTACACGCGGACTTGTTTGGGCCCAATAGCACCTGGTGAACAGAAACATTTTGTGATTAAAAATAAATAAATACAGTCTCAATAAAACGGATGGACAGAATCACAATGAAAATCGATAAAACGGCGATTGATCATAAAAAATGTAAAAAGTAATTTAATATTCTGTGGTGAAATAAATTAACCCCCTCTCCAACTACCCACTCATCGACCAGTCATAAATATTTTCAGTTGAGTTGAACGGTTTATATGTAAATATGTATACGTTTTTCGTTATACGTCCTAGGTATTATGCGTAACTCCGAACCGGCCAATTGGAGAGGACTAATCGCACGTACAACGTAATATTTCGTCCATCGAATTACAGCCAAAACCGTAATCTCCACACGTTTGTCGTGGGCACGCTTTGTATGAATGGGTTTTTTCTTCTTTTTTGAACATTTCTTGTGATTCAAACACACAGTATACTGCAGTTAGTTTCCTTAAACGATAGGTGCTAGAGTCTATTTTACGTAGGATGCCGCTCGGAAATGATGTCATCCGTAAAGCAATATATTCGTAAATAATATTACAATAATAACACGATATACATGACATTATGATCATGTTTTATGATGTAGTAACACTCATGAAAAATCCGCGTTTCTATACTTGACGAGTATGACGTTTACACATTATTTCGCGCACATAAAAATATTAATTAATATCTTTAATGGTTAATTTTTTTTCTTTTCGCGTGTGTACCTACAATATTATGTCATAATCTAATGCTCTAAAATTAATGTTGCACGGTATACAAGTGTTGTATTATCGCAGTCACATTTATCGTGTACGCAGTTGGTGCCAAGTGATAAAAATAAGCACTATGAATCCCATTTATCGATTGGCAAATGGCAAAAGACTTTGTAATGTCCCTGATGATGATATTACCACTGGTGATGCGTTTTATCGCGAAAGGGACAGAACAGCAGTTCTGAGGATTGGTTCGGTCGGGCGTTGAGCTGTCCCGTCGATCCGTACCGTTATAGATCGCTCGGATCAATAAAACAGCCGTTGACCGTAAATCATATTATTGGCACTTACGTCCTCGCTTCGTTGCTACTTATTCCGTTCCGTGTTTACGACGTTATCGTTTTTTTTCTCGTCGCTAATCGCTGCACGCGTGAGTTTTGTCGATTATAGCATGTCGGATTTCGTCAAGGTTTCGTCACGCGCGCTCAGAGCAGCGAGTCGTGGTCACCACCACACCCGGTCGACTTCGCGTGCACTTAGAAATCGCCCCAGACTTTGTGGTCGGTTCTTCGGCTGCACGTCGTACGCGCGAATCGAACACAAAACAAGCACCGCGCAGCCGTGTCCGCAGATAGGACGACCTAACGTTGCCGTCGGAGAGAGACGTACGAAACGAATGCGTATTTTTCCGGTGAAGAAAACGTTTCCACGTCACCGCGGGAGTAGGTGTCCGAACAGGTGCACCCACCTCACGCAAAACCCTTCAACGAATATGCACCGTCGCGCAATGATATTTCGTCCGTAACGGTACACAACGTTATGCGCGTCTGTCCGCAAACGACGTGGACGATTTCGACGAGTATACCGAATGCGACGAGTGCATACAGCTCGATCGGGTTTTACGAACAATATTTGCTATGACTCAGTGTATACCAAAAAAATACGCTCTCGGACGTAATGGCTAGTGTAACCATCATCGCAAATTGGCGTTAAATCCGATATCGTTAGAACGTCATTTAAATTAACACATTGTACGAGCTGCTAAAATAAGGTAATTTTCGATCGTTATCTCAAAGTTATTTTTATTTTTTTAATACACCGATGGCTGGTACATGCATCCGTTCCGTTAACAGTTTCCAATATTTTCTCTTTTAACGATGTCCTCGAGAAAGAACAACGAAATAAAATCAAATCGATAAAAAATCAGTTACAATTCGATCTGAGATAAACAACCAAACGAACGGTTTTTACCCACGAGCAGCGATCAGGTTTACCGTGTTTTAATTGAGTAATATGATCTTTCGAATTCCAACCGTTAATGGATCTCCATCAATACTTAATACGTCTCTTTTCTTTTAATAACAACAACAATCAATCGGCGTTGTTGATTTATTATCAATAATTGATTTGTAAACGGATTCGAATTCGACGTGCGCACGCGGGGAACATGGCACTCTCACGCTCGTCCTTTCCCCGTACGCGTTTCATCGTCGCAACTTGAAGAATAATCGCACTGCGACTGCGACTACGGGAAAACACATTACACACTCGTAGAACAAAGAGTTTCGAAACGGTATTCGTTATGATTATTTTTTTCTTCTCTCTTTTTCAAAAACGTCACCGTAGTGGCGTGTATAATATCTTACACGAAACGTAAAACAATTCAACGAGAACGCCTCCATCATCTAACATAATGCACCGCTCGCGTATATTATAATAATATAATAACGCGCGTTTTCTCTGTGTTTTATTATTTTATTATTCTTGCGTACCGCTACGGCTTCTGCTGCTGTTGCTTCTGCAGTTGACGGAACGACGCGACAAGAGGACATGTCGCCGCTGCACATTGTTCGGAAACAATAATGATTTCGACGATTATTATTCGCCAGAGATATATTTCGTTCTGTCAAGTCCGCGATGACAATGGAATACGACCATAGGCGTGTCCAGAATTTTTTCGCAGAGAGTGCAACCCTAACCATAATAATTCTTAATAACTTTATAAGATCATTTGAGTATAGTTCAACTGATACTTCGTTAAATGAGTATACTCAGGGATCATACGCGGAGAAATAAAAAAATTCTAGAACTTTTTCTAAAAGACCTTTGAAACATATCCATTTTGCTATCTTAACTTATTCAACGAGATATTTCATCCGGGCAACCGTTATAACTTTAATCGTGATAGTGATACAGGTAAATAATCACAGGATATCAGTATTATTGTGTTCATATACATTAATAGATAATTATACGGACCTACGTAGATTTTGCTAAAATTTGGTACAGGCTCGCGGCAGTGGCCGCTTCGACTCGCAGGAGGTGTAAGTGCCTCATACCCTGCCATCCCCGTGGACACGTCTTTGAATACGTCGAATAATGCACGTGCCACGTGGCGTTCGGTAGGCGGTCGTGTTGTCGGCATATCGCCGGCACGAATTGGAAACGCAAACGGATCGATTGGCGTTGTTATCGAGGTCGGGATGATTTCTTGCGGTCACGGATATCGGCGCGTGCGCCACCCGGATGGCGACGGGAACAAAACTAAAATGTTCGAAGGCCGTACGAAGGTAGGTGCGCGTGAGATCAAACGTTTGAGATCCGTCCAAGTCCGAACCCCATTCGATGCGCCGAAGAACGAGGCGAAATCCAATTGATTCATTCAGGGCCGTAGCAAAGGGGAGTAGAGATGTCTACGCCCCGGGCGCAATTCTTGGGAGGCCGCAAAAATGAAAAATTTGCAATTTAATTTTTATAAGTTATAACTTATTACTTATAAGTAAAAGTAATATTGTGTATTTATGTATTTACTTATATAAATTACAAATATAATTATGTTATACCTATATACCTACTTATAATTATAATGTATATTTATATTTTAATAAGTTATTGATTTAAATAAAATCAACAAACACTTACATAATTATAAAGAAAAATCATTATTTATATTGCTTTTAAAAAAATATTCAGTTTTTTGTGAGTTTTTTTTATAAACCAAAATACTTAAAGACGCATTTTGAATTTTCGCCCTGGGCGCAATATTTCATTGCTACGGCCCTGGAATCGTTACTCCTATAAGTCGTTGTATTTATTTTAAATTTTTTCTTCAGTTGTATTCGGATTATTTTATTAAAATTATTTCGTATATTATAAGCACTGCGCGACGTGTGACCTACAACACGTACAGAGTGTATCTGCCTCGTGAATCTATACCGTATAAGTAAACAATGTGAGTTATGCCTTGGATAGTCTGAGCACTACGTAGGACAGCGTAAATGTCTCAAGGTGCAAATTAAGAGTCTTTGGTAGTTCCAAAGGTGGTATGAAAAAGACACCGATAGTATAAGCTGTTAAAATACTTTGTTGTATAACACACACAACCAAATAAGATATGGTGTAGTCCTCACAAAGTAACTAATTCTAAGAACATTTGTACTAGTCGTATACATGCTAATCGTAAACGGTCCATAAGCCATCACCTTTTGTCCATATGCGTCTTTACAATTTCAGACGTGTTGTGTAATAATAACTAATATCTTAAATCATAAAATAAGTGTCTAACAATAACAATATTGGAATGATGTACCAATGTATAGAAACATGCGCGTGTACACTCAGACCAAAGGTCAATTAGGCAAACATTTTCGAAATTAATAAATTTTATGTTAACACCGCAGTGTTATGATATTGCTTATATATAACGGTACGTTACATGATACATGGACATACTGGATAGCTGGAGTTATGGTTAATACGAAAGTCTGTCCGAAACGCTGTACAAATTCCAACGCATATTGCACTACGACAGGGGCGTATTCAGTTCTTCTTCCAGGTGGGGACGAAATTTGAACTCAAATCATAGGTTCTTATAAAAAAATTTGTACATAAATGACAGTGTACAGATTATAAATAAATTGGCAGATCAAAAATTTTCGATCGTTTCGCTTGCTTAAACTTCAATAATTGATTTCTACCCACTTTCATAACCCATAACATTAATTATTGTAAACAACATCAACAATATACCAAATAAAATAACTTGACATAGGACATAGGTACATATAAATAAAAAAGCATATTATAATAACCACATAATATAATAATAGTTATATTAAATATATAATAATAAAATAATATTTAGATAACAAAATCCAATTTTCTTTTGGTCTTTGAAAATCTTTCTATTACTTTTGATGTGTCAATAGTTATGTTTCTATGTATATTCATCAAAGCCAAACCTGTCAGTCTTTTTTGAGACATTTGGCTTCTCAGCCATGTTTTTAACCTGATGTAATATTAAGCATATTTCAGAAAGCAATAAGCAAACAGCCAAAAGCCAAAGGAGTTATGATTAATGCAAATATATAAGCACCTATACATGAAATATATTCAACAATGTCCAGGGAGGGGCGATCGCCCCTATCGCCCCTATCGCCTCCCTTGTATACGCCCCTGCACTACGATGCGGTTCCGTTATGTTCCGAGGTAATGTTACTCGGCAGCCTCTTGCACAAAAAATAAATTTTTCTCTGTAAATGAGTTCCACACAAATTCTAAAAATCGTTGTACGAGTTACGGATTAAATACATAAATTATGTATCTTTGTCTCCTGTTTGAAGAAGGCAAGGAGTGAGAGGAAGCGTAACTAATGTGGTTAACAGTTTTTTTTTGTAGTCTGAAAACACGAATCGCATTTAAAAATAATGACTTTTAGTGCAGACAACAAAACTGTCATATTGTTTGTATACACTGTGTACGCACTTGAAATTGTGGATTTTTACCTTTTGTTTACTTTTGGTTTTGACTCGTTTCACACATTATACATAGGTATACGAATAGCTACACGTACAATCGCGATGGCCGTAAATATAGACACGTTGGTTTTCGCGGTACTGTAGATGAACAACTGTCTCGGATCACAGGCACACGTCTCATATTCAGCGTCGACGGAAGAGCAGGGCAGAGAGGGTAACTGTCCAGAGAATAATTAGTAAGCCTATAATATCGTTCTTAAAACTAAATATCAAGTGCCCTTTGTCATAAGAAAACATGTATGGTATTTTAATCTTTAACTTCAATATGATATTTTGTAGACACGTATATTGTGGTACCAAAAGTATAATAAAAATAAATGAATAAACAATGATATATTATTGACGTTTTGATGATAAAATATAATATCCGTATTAGGAAAAATTGTTTTTAATTAATTTATGTTAAATAGAAAAATATGCCATACAAGTACTGGAGTATCCAATAAAAACATTTTTGGCGTCACAAAAAATATATTCTATAGCCCCTAGAAATAATCTGCTCGGTGCTCCGTGAAAACTCTCGCTGTCGTTGCTCATCATCAGCATCGGACCTCGGGTGAACGAATCGATCTGGGATCCGGATCGTGAATAAAAAGTCGGTCTTTCGTTCAAATTTCGTTTGGGTGTATCATACAGACTGTACTTATAGACCAGTTAAGGTTCCAATAACATTTTATAAATCGTAATTAGGTTATGACTTAATAACATAATACAATATTCAAAGGATGTTGTGTACAAAACAGGCTTTGCACCCGAATTAAAAACATTCGAATAAACCAAAACCCGATTAATTTTTTATTTTACAATATTTATGTCACATCATTTTGTATGTATTTTTTTGTGGTTATTTCAATTTTGTCATTTGTTGTTTAATAGTAAAATTATTATTCACAGGAATAATTTCACAAATAATATATAAAATTGTTAATTAATCTAAATTTATCTAAATAAAGACAATAGCTACATATCATATTGACAGGTGTGCATGAATGGTATGGTATGTTGAATGTTCAAGTGTAAACAACTGGTATACTATTTTTATAATTATCCCAAGCGTATACATCGTATTATTATAATTTAATAGATAAAAGGTCTTCTACGAATCACCGAGTCTTTATTTATTGCAATACTGTAAGTCTGAAATATAATTGATATCTCGCGTATGATTACCTAAATTGTTGTTCGCGTTATTTGTATTTGTTCAGTGTATGGCGTATAGTACATATGTCTATGGCGTGAATTGTCAATTTTTGTTGGTGTAATAATTTCATCGTAATATTCATAAGTACAAATTATTATTATTTTTGTATTACGCTATGTTCTAGCTAGTGCGTTTTTAGTGTGTACACGCACCACAAACCATAAGCAGAAATTTGGTGATATTTGTGGGGGGGGGATGAGCATTATTTGTTTATTACACTTATAGAGGCCACTGTGCGCAGTTATTTATTTATACAAGGCAATTTACGAACTTTAACAATTTGATATTTTTAATCAACAATTTAAACAAAAAAAACAATTAGATGCCTTATCTTAAATATTTTTGGAGTAGGTATTCTAAACAGAAATTATTAATTAATTAAATTAAATAAACTATACGGGTATTGTTATCAGGGCCGTATTAGCGCATAGGCACTATAGGCACTGTGCCTAGGGCCTACGAAAATGTGTGGTTACGTTTTTTTTTGTTGTATGTAAATTGGTATGAAAAAATTTTTTTATGGTTTTTGATAATTTATATTATATATATTTTTGATTAAAATACATTTTTTTTAACATTTATTAAAATTTTTATGGTATAAAAATTTATAATAGTTATCATATAAAAGTTTAGATTTGGTTTTTATGTTGTAAGTATTATTGCTTTTAAAAGTTTATTACTGCATAAGATTCTACTGTACATAAAAACTGGAAATGGCCCTGCAAGAACCAGGGGCCTATGCCCTATGATAGTGGTAATCTGGGCCTGATTATTATATATTATTAATATTACATTAATTGTTCCGAACTTGGAACTTGAAACTTGGAACTTCCGAAAAAAGACCAAAAAACGAATGTATTCGCAACGACAACACGAACATAACAACGATATAATAATTTACGTAACAAAACGGAACAATAACAATAAGGATAGAAAATACATTAATCATAATAATTATTTAATTCACGATAAAGTTGGTACGTGCTGAATTAACATAAATGGAGGAGGATGAGCGGAAGTAGGGAGGGAGCTTCACACACTGTCGCCGACCTAATTACCGAATTTTTCCAATTATCGCAATCAATTTTATTTGTTGTGCTTATTTGCATGAACAGTCACGTATATTCTGGCCTCGACATTCATTCAGATTTTTCTTCCAGAGACAAGGATATTTACGTAAGTACTTCTTCTATTAGCTGACCGAGTAATGATATAGCGAAGAAATGACGTACTTTTCACAAAATTGTATAAAATATACGTATTACTCAGTGCGTATATACTAAATAAACGAGTATACTATGTATACATTGTATATTTATAATGCATTAAAAAAAAAAAAAAAAAATTAAAACTCTGTATCGTACGAACAGATGACATTTTCTTATTTTTTTTAAAAAAAAAAAAAAAAAACCTCTCTTATGAATTGAAAAAAACGAAAGATTTCGGTCCTACGCGTTATGGTTTTCCAGCCGAACAATCGTGAACAAATTAATTATATTTTACCGAAAGGTCCGCGGGCTCGATGACGATCACGAGTCACCCACTCGCGCACGTATGCGATCGCTTTTTGGGACACATATGTGTTTGAACCTGCGGGACGTGGACCGCAAAGTGTTACCGTAAGACCGCGAAAATCGTGACATCACGTTTTTGAACACCCGTCGTCCGAACGTACGGCAAAACCGTACCCGTTTTTTTTCCGACCAATAATAATGTCTTGACCATTCGATTTTTGCTTACACGACGTTCGTTTGTTTCCCGGGCAACCGAATCGACTAACGGTTTCCGATGACTTTTCCGTCCATTTCATCTCGAGTCCGCTAATATTGAACACACGCGTTCGCGTATAGAAGTGCACGTATTATAAGTCCGACAGAGCGAAGTTTACGACATGAATCGCAGTGCTCTAGCGACGGTCGACAGCTGCGCGACGAAACCGAACGCGGTGGACGTGGTCCGGTGTTCGGCACCGACGGCCGCCGGGGACGACGACGACGATCTCGGTGCGACCGCGGCCGTCGCCCGGACGGCTGCCGGGGACGCGGCAGTTGCGGCGGAAGGGACGGTTGACGAGGGAATGGACGCGTTGGACTGTTACCTGGCGGTTCACAGGGAACACCTGCGGTCCGCCGAAAACCGGCCAGTGGACATACACCCGTTGTCGCTGCACATCAGACGCCGACCGCCGGCGCGGACCACCGCGGAAGTGGCGGCCGACCGTCGGGACGCGCCGTGGAGTATCATGGCCGTGCCGCGGCCGGACGCGGTGGCCGACCACCGGGCCGCGCTGGTATCCGTGCACCGGACCGTTGGGTCGGTGGCCGAGGGCCGTCGTCTGGTATACACTTACGTGACGGTCGAGTCGGACGGCGAGACGATGACGAGTTTCGCGGGCGTTCCGGAGGTGGCCGCGGCGCAACCCGATTCCGGCGGGAAAAAAAACACACTCCGCGGCCTGTGGGATCGGCTAAAACGTTGGTTTCGGAAAGACCCTATGGTCACGAGAATCGAAACCCGGAAGAGAAAACTTCAAGTGCCCCACATTAGGTATTCGAAGACGCCGAAACGCACGTGAATTTTTATTCAGATCTTCCGATTTGGGTCCCGAGCTGGGGTGTAATTACGGGGGGGAGGTATGAGAGATAGATTCCCCCCATGAGCTGTATTTATAATATAAATAAAAATATATAATAACAATAAATAACAATATATTATATCGTACCCCGGCAAGAACAGTGACACAACTCAAAAATGCAGTATTCTTGTAACAACACTGAAGTGACACTGTTCTTGCAGTGATGAACGTGAATTAGCCTAAGAGTAAAACTGACACAACTGCCTCCTAGCGGATAGATTAGGACTTAGAGATGTGTCGTTTTTCGTGCACGTGAGGATACAAAATACGCATTCAATGCTGTTATAAGCTCAGAATTCGTATTTTTTGAGTTGTGACACTGTTCTCGCCGGAGTGCGATACTGTTTTGAACCTACAAATAGCTCAAATACAAACTTATGAATAATTACGAAACTAAAAAAAAACCCGGTTATAAGTATTTATCCGTAAACGTCTATGTTTTCATTAATACACCAAATTGTCGAAATGTTCTTTTAACCAACATTGAAAATAGTAATGAGGATCCTAAAATTTTGAAAAGATTGTGTGCTACACGGATGGGTGCAGCGTTATGATGCGGTCACAGATTTCATTGAACTATTTGCATTCGTAGTTGAATCATTAGAAAATATTCCTAATTGGAATGATTCCACTTAGCTAATATATTATTAAAAGCTATTGATTCAGAATTTCTTGTATCCTTACAAGTTATACAAGTAAATAGTAATTAATAAATATAATAAATAATACGTTTCAAACCGCACGTCGCTAACGTACGTTGCGCCAGCCCGGCCTATTTATAATTTTGGCAAACAAATTGGCCCAATATTTAGCATAAATTTGCATAACTATCCGCACAATTCGCACGACATTTTTATGTGCTTAAAAATCGATTTTCTATTTCGACCGTTGCGCCAGCCCGGCTCCAAGTGTAAATTTTCAGATTTTTGCTATTATTTCTTGGTTTATTATTTTTAATAACATTGCTTTCATGCGGATCGTTTATTTAATTTCATTATATCGATAGTATATGTATGTACCGAATGTTTACGATATAAATTTTTAAAATTAAAATTACCAATTATCTTGTATTCATGAAAACCAGACGAGTGAAATACTGCGTCAAGGCGAACATAGTACAGTGCGGGGTTCGATTCCAAGTCTAAGTTAATCTATTTTTGTACATTTTTCCTCTGTTTTTTGAATCCTTAAGTAAACGATCCACTTGAAAGTAATGGTATCAAAAATAATAAACCAAGAAATATTAGCGAAAATCTAAAAATGTATACTTGGGGCTGGGCTGGCGCAACATACGGCCGTCGCTACCCGTCGTAGTTTCTCATCCGAAGTCACATATTTCCGAGAAGAGGATACACTTTTTTTTTCTCCTTTACCCAATAAACCTTACATACCAAGGGTCACTACCAAAATTCTCCAATCAGTGGGCTACATTTAAAGCTTACTTATTCACATTATTTCATTGGAATGTATTTATAAATATAAAAATGAATGTATTATATTATTATTTTATTTTGTAATAAAAAAAAAGAATCGAACAAATTAGTTTATGAAGGTATAATTTATTTTTATTTCTCTGGAATGTTATATTTTTTGCGAACATTATTTTCGAAATATCTTTAGTATACGAGTCAATCCAGGAATGTGTTGATCTCATCATGTTAGAAATGAGTGACCTGGACCTACCGCCCAGGGTGACTGTTGAAATGTGGGTGGTGCCCTAATGATATAATATTAAAATTGGTAGGAATTAAATTTTAACATTGTTCATCAACCGTCGTTCGTAACCGTTATTTGTTTACAATTTATTCAGCTATAATTATGATATAAATAGCATCAGACAAAAACCGTGGCGACGAGATCCGTCGCGATTACCGTCATCGAAAACGTCCGTAATATAATACACGACAGCACTTCATTGGGTCGTACAGTCGACACTTGATAGCTGCGAACGGTGTACGACGTACGTATACAACGGCGTTCATTTGTCTCGGGCTAAGACGAGCAAATTTTCAATCGCGCAACAGCTGAATCGCATAAGTGACTTCCTCAGTGATTTATGGCCACGAGCTCATGTGAAACTGATCAGTCCGACCAATTAGTTTGTGTTCCATTGCAAATCGTTCGATTACTTCCTATGTGTACACGGGAACTAATCTGTCGCCAAAACTGTGATGTATCACGGTGTGACTGGGATGGTTTTGTTTGCATGTGCGATTGCGGTTATGATCAGACTGTTGCGCGACTGAGTTCCAAGTCATAACAAGAAGTTTGTAAAATCTTACGAATTTGATTTAATTTTTATCACAGAATATTTTTTTTAATTCTGTTATTAAAAATACATTTTACAATTATAAAAATGTTTGTATTTTTAGTCACTTAACAATTTTTAGAGCTAGAGGGTCTAAGACCTGTACTTCATATTTCTAGGGGTCTTAGTCTCCCCCCCCTCGATTTCCGCCTTTACCACAAACACAAACGCAAAATACAAAATATTTTGTTTTTTGTCGCATGTAATATGCCCACACTAACTAGGAGTAGGACATAGTGTTAGTATTTTTAATTTTAATAGATATTATAATTTATAAGCTTCATGCACATATAAAATAACCACCTCTTCCCGAAAATAAATCGTGGTTACACCATTGCTTGAAATTAACATAATGATAGTTTGGTCTAAAAAACTGTTGCACAGTTTTATAAGAAATTAATATTTTATTACATAGGCAAATAACAAAAAATATAAATATTTCATTAGTGGAGGGGGCCTCAGCTTCCCCACCACCCTCCACCAATGAAAAATAATATTTTTCCTTGACTACTTAACACCCGTACTAACCAATATTAACCCGAATAATAATTGTAATTAATACCCAAATGTCTGTTTAAATTTTGTATTGCGGTGTTTAAACACGCGAATATATTCAACACCCGAAACCCGAAACTCGAAAAAATTATTCGGGTGCAAAGCCTTGGTATAAAAGAAAATCGATCAATTATTATTCAATCTCCATTAGCTATTATTATAAAAATACGGTCTTATTTTCTTTCTTTCTTCCTACATATTCAACTAATATTTGGCATCGCAACACACCCGGTTATTGCTGTACTGGTTAGTTAACCTAGTTCACTAACCTAACCTAAGGGTTTTATGGGACAATCTCAAGGGTGCCGCAAGATATATGTAAATATTGAGAGAAATAATTGTAATAAATAATATACATAGACAGTCTTAAAAACATTTTTTTTTTGATATTTCCATAAATAATTGAAAAATTGGGCTCAAGTAATAGTTAGGAAGTACATCGAGGTTCTCTAAACACATACTATTTTCTAAGGGTTCCGTGATCGTAAGAGTTTGGGAACCGCTGCTATATACGCATTATTAATATTATTATTGCTCTCGTGCCGGGTCGACAACCGTGGAACGCGAGTCAATATATTTCGACTTTTATCCGGTCCGGTCCGACACGACCTCGGGACGCTCAAGTTTTTGTTAATGTGCAGACTTTGATATTTTCAGGTCGGCCGTGAAAAATGGTCTTGCGCTCTTTATGTCCGTTCTACATGAGACACGTGCCTATTGTGTTTCCGTCATTTAATCTTTGCACGATCCACTGTTGTGTGCGGTGTGCAGTACGATTAATAAATTATGTTGCAATCATCAGCTGTTAAAACTATATTAAAAAGAAAAAAATACTGAATCAGAACTCTAGAATTATCGAATAAACTACATATTTTAATAAAAATCGGATACAGATAAAAGAAATTGTTCCCATTTTTATCGAAATACATATTACTATTCATTTTCAGGCGTATTAATTTTGTATACACACTAAAGCCTATATAATTGATTTGAATTTTTTTTTATCATTATTAAAATATCCTCGGCAGCATAGGCCATTGGGTATGTATAGTTTAATTTTACCGATTAAATAGACAACAGACATTTGAAATTATTTGTGATAATTTTTTTATTTTTTTCCATTAAACATTTATTTCATTCATTCCTAATATTGATTTTATAGAATTTTTAAAACAAAACAAAATTAAATCTGAACGTGTTAAAGTGTTGCTTGAATACCACGAAATGTGTTGGGTCGACGTGAGTGTCGAATTATCAAGAATTTATATGGTAGATGATATATTTTTAACATTACTTTGATAATATGTATTATATGGCATGTATAATAATATATGTAAACTACTTGAAACAATTTGTTATCGATGCAACTTTTTTGATAACGTTTTTTAAGCCTTAACTAATTTACGGAAACCCTAAAACCTTTTGAAATCACCCAGTCTATCCCTATAAAAAATGTCTATATGTAATAATATTATCAGCAGTTAATAGGACGAATTAAAAATACAATTACGTGTTATTCGTATCAAAATTGTCAACGCATTTCGTTAATCGTCTATATTTATGTTACTATTAAAACAGTGGTTTTCAAAATTTCTGGGTCCTTGGTGTAGTCACAATTTGGGGGGGGATCGGGTGTGCTTAGCACCCTCATTTTCAAAATTAGCACCCCCGAATTTGTTCATGTTAATTTACATTTAAATACTTATTACTCATTATGTATAAAAAAACAGAGTTTTTATTGTATAAATATATAAATTTACTACTTAAATAATGGCGATGGAAGTTCGTTCTTCGTCTCTTCGATCCTCGAATTGGATAATAGTAATAGGTAGGGTTGCCAGATTTCTAAATCGCTAAACCTAAACCAACATATTGAATGACTTTTTTTTATTTTGATATGAAAATAATATAAGTATATAATTTTGTAATTTAAATATTTATTGACTAGTACAAAAATACATTATTATTGTATATAACCGTACCAATTAGATTACCATAATATAATAATATAATATACAATATTATTTTTTTTTTATTATGAAATAATATAATATTAAATATTATTTTCTCTCAGCTTCTATTAACTGGGATAAACTGAATGATCAAATTCTCATTTGATTTTCGGCATACTGGATGTATATTTAGTTTTAATCACGCGAGTAGGGAGAAGCAAAAGAAATTTAAGATCTATTATTGCCTAGTTGACTACGATCGGATTACGTTTTTTATTCTAGCTATATTCAGGTATAGATGATAATTCTAATGGCTCTTAATCATATATAACTCGAAACTAATCGGTATATTTGATGGTACATCGAGGTTCCGTCCGAAACGAATTTCAAGTTCTGAAGAATCGTGTGTAAGTAAAATTTGAACTGTTTGTCGTTGCTTGTGCGGCGTGAACTGCATCGAATACGTTCATCGTTTCGGTGGCGAGATTAAGTCGAACGTGCTTAGACATCGCATCGGTGGTTCCATCATCCTCTTCGACTCAAACTCATCGTGGAGATTGAAATTACACAGGTAATATTTTGATAATAACACGTTTTGGATTTTTCAAACAGTGTGATTTGTTCCGATTTTAATTGAAAAAAAAACCTATGGATTCTATCAACTAGCTTGTCAACTTACTTATCAACTAGCTGTTGTTAGGAGATGACGCGCGTCATTCGATCGCATCGAGTGAATATTGTGTACGAAAACAAAACGCGTACACTTCTACCGCTGTTGTATCGATGTCGAAAAATCGCTATCCGATTTAAATACTGACACAATCTGATTGGATTTTCGTCGACGCATCCCTGTGCCGTTTACGACGCGTCCAATGCTTGTCTCCCCAGGCCGACAGTCGTCGGTGTTACCGTTGTTTACTGCGGAACGAATTTACGAGCCGTTCTCGTTACGCACCACCACTACTACCGGGTTGTTATCCGCACATCTGAAAAGCATTAGATTTCTTGAAACCGAGTGGGCACTCACGCACACGTTATAAGTGCTGCAGTGGCTGCGGCGGCAATAACGGCGACGGTCAAACGTTCAGTTAATTCTAAATAAAATGTTTTCACGCAACTCATGCGTCCGAATTACGTCGGGAGGCGCGTGAAAAAATGTCCGTCTATACCTGCGCGCGTATAAATTGTTTATTATAATTACGCGTATATTATGTGTGCGTGAGCGCACGCAGCGCATAAATCATAACTGACAAGTAGACATGATTGTCCTCTGAACGTTTGTACATCGTACGCATACTCGCGTTTACGGGGCAAACGATCACGTCGAAAAAATAAAAACTAATAAAATCGGACGTGGCAAAACGACTTAAGAGAGAGAGTGAGACGCGATGCAGTGAACCATCGTAATCGCAACACGCAATGCGATTCTTATACGTATTCTGCATTTGTTCTAAAAATAATTGCAGGAGATGCGCAGCTGGTCAAAATACACGAACGAATCATGTGCTACAGCACATAAATACGTAGCGCGTGTCACCGCGTAGGTTATCGGACGAAAATAAAATAAAATTAATTGAATAATTTATCCGTTCAAACAATTTTTTACGGAAAAATGGAAATTGCAATTCGACCCTCAGACAAAAAAAAAATTAACATATATTTTTTTTTCAACTAATATTTCAGCAAAGGTGAATATGAAAAATGTATGTAAATGTAAGTGTATTATGTTTGATAAAATTATATATTATATAATATTATTTCTAAACATTAGTTCCATACTGCTCACGACTAAAACGATGCTAAACTGGTAGCTGTAATATCTTAACTAATTAATTTTTTATATAGTTCCATCTTATTGTTAATTATCTAATTGTCAAATTACCTCATTAACTGACATAGTAAGTCCAATTAGACGAATATTTTTTGTACGGGTGTTGTGTGAATTTCAATCAGAGTCTGTTCTAACCCATACAGCATGGCAATATTCTTATAACGTTAGTTAAATATTTGGAAAAAAAAATGTAATGATTTATTAAATATTATTATTATTATGATGATCAATAGTAAGTTTGAAAATTTTCATTCAATAATAATTATTAATTATTCAATAATATAATAATATTATTAATTATTAATAATCATGTTTTCAACCGTTTTGCATTTTAAAGTAAACCTTTAAAAACCAATGAACTCAAAATATATTTTTATATATTTACTAAAAATTGGAAAACAAATGTTAGGTTGACAGTTAAAAATAAATGAATGAGACATAAATAATTCATAATACATAAATCTTTATTAAGAAATATTAAATTTATTTGAACGCCTTGGGTTAATGTTAAAAACAAGATAAATTTTAAATCTAAACAATTTATATAAAAACAATTTTGTCGTACGTTTTTCAATTACTTTTTCAGCAGCAATTTTCGAACTTTTTGCACTCAATCTAATTTTATTGCTCAGAACATTTTATTTTATATCGTAAACTAAAATTCAAAGAATTTTAAAACCTATAAAATAAATACATATCAAAAATGTATAGAAATGTACATTAGAAAAATGTGTACTTATTGCATGTGTGATTGAATTAAAACATTTACGTGTGTATTCTTCTTCTTCTCAAGCCCTACGAACCTTTAAGGACTCTGGTTGCTTCCATTCTATTCTTCCGTCTAATTTTATACGTACTGCTCATTATTGTTACTCCCTTTGTGAAAAATTGGTGAAGGATTGGTTCAGTCTGACTCCATAATTGTATGAAAGATTTAGGCCCAGTCCCGGTTTAAGCTATAATCATTTCAGTTCCGTCCGGCTTCTAAGGATATGTTCACACTAAACCGTTGTACTTAGGTAAAACGAAAATCGGCTTCGACCGTTGCACAGGACACCGGACAGGAAAAAAAAAAGATCCCCTACGTAAAAGCGTTCGCCGCGCGCAGGCTGTTTCGACCGGTCGCGGCGATCGTTTGCTCCGTCATCGCGTTACGGATTACACACGGCGCGCGATAAAAAACTTGAACGGAATCTTTCGGACGATTTGCAATAACAACGCCGACACGTACCACTCGATACAGTTGTATACTTTGTACGGGTTATTTGTCCGAGCTACTAAATTAAGGATTATCCCGGTTATTAAATCCGAGTGACTTGTCCAAGGTTTTTACGATCGCATCCGCTACGAATAATATGTACATATTTTTGAAGGGAAAGAAATGCACAGTTTTTCGAAAATAATGAAGACGTACCCGTACAGCGAGTCGTAAAACGCTTAAACCTTATTTACGCGTATTATAATATATTAAATCGTGCACGTGTGTGTGTGTGTGGCGCGCGCGCGCATGTAAACGATTTTAGAGTAGACGTGTGTGAAAATTCGTTTTTAAACAAATACGTTTTATTCATACCACACCTGAATCTCGGTAATTTATTAAACCGGAAATTTGCCGTTTGAAATGTTATAAATTTTTTCACTATCCGTCGTCGCGCCTTTTCTCATTCCTCAAATTATTATTATTTCAATAATCATTTATTATCGCACTGTTTGTGGGTACCGTAAAGAAATC
Source organism: Sipha flava (assembly GCF_003268045.1). Classification (NCBI taxonomy): domain Eukaryota; kingdom Metazoa; phylum Arthropoda; class Insecta; order Hemiptera; family Aphididae; genus Sipha; species Sipha flava. Next base: position 2,221,284 of record NW_020272774.1, read on the forward strand.
GAATACTCTTCGATTTGTCGTTTTACTACATGATCTTGGTCGTCGCCTTGGTACATTATTGTTCAATAGTTATATACTATATGTACAATTTATATGTATATACAATATACATATATAATATTATATATTATACATATTGTTCAACGAATAATTAACGAATGCGATCCACAAGCATTTGAAGTTATATTTTGGCCGGTTTACACGATCTGGCCAAAGATGTAATACGAGTACACAATCAGAATAATGCAGTCACCTACGTCAAGGCAACCCGATATGATCGTAACTGTGGAAAGTATACATTTATAAGTGTATTATAAAATTATTATTATAATAATAATTATTATTTATAGATGTATTATTACCAGGGCTCGGGAGTTAAAGCATTTGCTTATTTTTATGGATTAACTTAAAATGTAGCAGAGTGCTATAGAAGTGTATGTCAAGTTATAACACGTACAGTGCCTTTTTTTTGCTTTTTTCGGCGATTTTTCAAAAAATTCTTATTTCCAGCTTTTTTGATTATTTTGCGCTTATTTGACTATTTTTTTTTTACGTTTTTATGGTTTTCTCTTGTAAAGTCGTTTTTGACAGAATTAAAATTTAAAAATAATTCTCATCTTATCTACGTTATCACGTAGTTCGTCGCCGTCCAAGGCATCAGTGTATGGTTAACAAAGATATTCCAACGTTGAAAATAGAACATCAAGAACAGAGAGAACAATTTACATTTTATTTTTCAGAAAATGCCTTAGAAAATCCATAAAATCCTTAAAGCCTTGAAAGTGTAGATTTATTTTGATTGTGTTTGATTTTTTAGTTAGAATTATATAGTTTTTTTTTTTAATAAATATTTTTACTTAATTTCAAATTTTTTAAATGCTTATTTTAGTGCTTATAATGATGTTTTTAAGCGTTTTTTTAAGTACTTATAATTATGTTTTAAATGCTATAAGTTTAAGTGCTATAAATCCCGAGCCTTGATTATTACTATGATACTCATTAACATGAGTATATTTTATTTATATAGAGGTGACCGTTTACAAAAGTACAATACTTCCAGATGAATAATATACTACATAAAGTACTTAAGAAAGCTACGTACACAATAAAATAATGTATTTATGACAAACGCAACACTAAAAAATTATTTACTTACACATTTGTAACATTTGAAATTAAAAAATTGTGAATATTATAAATATGTGTATTATTATATATCTGTGTATTAATATTAAAAATATTGAGTGATATTACATTTTATTTAAATTCTTAGTATTTTAACAATTTTCTTCGAAATTAATTGCTGCTGTTTTTAATAAACTAAAACCATCTACGTCACCTTTTTGGAGAGTAAAAAGAGCTTATTGTTTTCTTCGATTAAAAACCTCTGAATAATTCAATACATTGCACAATGGTTCTTCAGGTCCTTCGGCTTCCTCTGTTTCTTGATTACATTATTCCTAATAATTATCTATAGTGATGAATAGCCCCATCATTGTTATCTTCTTCAGTGTTCAGATTTTGATGGATTGGAAAAATATAAGTTTGCAACCCATTAAATAATTATTTAGTAAAAATCAAGATCTGTGTTATTTCTTAACGCATCGTGTACATTTTCATAATGAAACCGGATTTTATATAACATTTAGTGACAACACAACCAGCTATAATTTGCATTACAGACAATTTAATTCAAAACTAAGCGTCTAAAATGGTTAAACTTTTTTTAAGATAACTATGTATTGCCATAAATAATTTGAGCATACCACGTACTTTATATTTCTTACATTTACATAACTTCAATTATATATTTTTTTTTTTTTTTATGTGTTTTGACGGTTATTTAGAGTAACCGCTATATAAAGGTATTAATGTATTTTTCCCATAACACTTAACAGATCGAAAAAAAATTACCGTTAAATGTAAGTGAAATGTTAACGGAAGTTTTAGTAATATTCATGGTAAATATCGTATTATAACGATTGACGATACAGATATGTACAAACGAAGCAAAAAAGAATTTGTACGTTTTCGAAAACATCTGTTTAATAATACACACACACACATACGTATTTTCGTTGTACCTTGTATTCTAAATTTTTAAATTAAGTTTTTTGGTTTTATTAATCTTTTAAATGCCACACGTTAAGGGCTCGCGCGACCGTAATATCATTCGATTATTTTACGGCGAACGTGAACGATTTAACGCGTGCTTGCGCTTGATACGATATTACGTTTCAATTTATCCTCGATCCGATCGTCGGCAGGTATTTCGTAATTAAATGTTTTTTATCATTTGACACGATAGTCTACCGACGACTACCCGTATTATATCGCGGCCACAGCCACATATTGTTGTACACCAACGGTAGGGACGCGCGGAGAGCAGCGCGTTTTCGAAAATTGTTTTTAATTTCTAAACTCGTTTCGGTTTTTGTTCAAAGAGTCTCGTTTTATCTTCGCGATCCGCCGAAATGTAGATGTGTACCTATTATAATACACACGCGCACACGGATATTTTATAGGCTGTTCGCGCCGCTAACCGTACGCGTTCGTGCGTACCTATTACTGCGTGTGTACGTACTATATCGTACGTTATATCCTAAAATCACTTTTTACGTGGGTAATTTTTGCGCACCTGCTCGAACGGGAGAATTAACACCTCGTTTTGATATAATATCCTCTTGGAGATCGTCGGGCTTAACTATCTTAATATTGTTATGATCTACGAGAAATTGTTTTATCCATCTATACGCACTGACAGGAGTAACCTGATCAGATTATATCTGAACGCGTTAACACCGTGATAATCATTTTATTTTTGGCACGAAAACATTGTTAACACCGTAATAGTGGACGCTACTGGTACATGGTACACGCAATGAAATCGCCACGATTGCAACAGGTAATATCCAAAAATAAATTGGTATTCAAACATAAAACTAACATTTTTATTATTTTTGAATTTTTGATGAAAGTAAGTGTATTAAACATTTTTTATACTTAGCACTGGCCATTGTGCACAATGTCTAGCTTATTTTTATAGATATTCTCGTGCAGAAGCGGATCTAGGTAGAGTTCAAGAGGTCAGCTGACCCACAGTTGTTGGCAGAATTGGCCTCTTGAAAACTTTTTATATTTTTCAAGTATGCCGACTATAGGTTGAAGTTAATGCTAGATTGGGGAAAATTGGGGAATTCCAACTAACTGGGGAGTTGACACCCTTCAAATGATGCTACTAGTTTAATTGCATAGTAGTACAGTAAAACATCACTATCCTGGACCCCATGTAAGACGATACCATCTATAAAATAAGATAAATGTTAATGTTTTCAATGATGATTATAAATAAACTTATAAAAAACACATTTATTACATAAATTATCTCATTATATACATAATTATCACACATATAATGATCATATTGTGTTCTTATGTTACAAGGTTTACATTAATAATTGAGTTTCAGCTATTTTTGAATATATAAATATTAGTAGTTTCGTAGCTCGAGTTTTTGTTTTAGATTATACCCGATTAGAGTGAGTATTGATTTCTTTTTTCTCTCGCTCTCTGTCCTACAAAATAAAGTAAATATTTGTCGTGTAAAGGTATTTAACTACAAATTAAATATTTAGAATATTAATACACGAAAACATTATGTCCACAAATATGGTCAGAATAATAATCCAAAATTACCATTGTAAAGTAGAGGTTTTATTGGACAATAAGTTATACATTTAAATTTCGGGGGAAACGGGAAATAAAGGGTCTCGTACAAACTTATCCGAACAACAATCAAACCATTAATTAATTTTGTCTCCATTGATGACGTTTCCCGCATAATAATGTCTGTCCAATAATGCTTTTTCAAACCCGTTTCTAGGACATGTCAGTGAACACGCATTTTTAGTATAATTATTTGGCGTGATTTAGAACGTTCAAACATTTTTTCGTTTTGATAATGTAAATATATACCTACATAGGTAATATCATATACGTTGTAGTGAGACCGGATTTGACTTAAATCATCATTTCGTCGACGGACGTCATCGTCGTCGTTATAAAATCGCGTTCGCATCGTACCTTGTTCGGGTGGCTACTAGTTGCGTCCCGCGGTAAAAATTTCTTCTGAATTACGGTCCGAGTTTTTTTGAGGTGCATACGAATTGTGGCCCAAAATTTAATATTAAATTAATTTAAACATGTAAATTTAAATTTAAAAAGCTTAATTTTCCTTCGCATTTATTAGATACTGCAGGTAGGTTTAAAATTATATTTTATTTTTATTTAAACATTTTGGCACTGGTAAAAACGTATATGATATTTATTGATTGAAGTTAAAAATGTTAGTATAATTTAGTAAAATTCTCAGATATTATGGCACTAGTAAAAAACTTGTATGACAGTATTTTAAGATAAGTATTTTTAATACAGCAATATCGATCAATATCACTTTTTAAATTTTACGGAAACAAAATTTATATACATCGATTACATATAAATTGCGATTTTTTTCACTCAACATTTCACTACAAAGTTCAACATTCGACATTATAAATAAATTAAAATACACAGAAAAGCGACGGAACGTTCTAAGTGGTAGTAAAGACTAAGGTGTATACTAAATTGTGTACTAAATTGGTGTCTACACTATATTGTGATTACATTTTATCAGTCAAAATTAAATTATCTAGAGTTAAAAAACCCGGGCCGCGACTCGTCTGCGCCCAAAATAAACTCGGGCTGCAATTCGGATTAGACCTTTTTTTCGTTGATATCTTTGGGACGCAATTAGTTTATTTCACGCTACGGTTTACCGATGTCCCGTATAATTTTGTTGCTATTGTCTCTTCGGAACACAACTGGTTACGTTCTAAAAAAAATCAATATAATAAACAAGAAACAAACTGTTGCTGTGTTATTAAACGTTATCTGTTTTACATTAGTACTTGCACATTATATTCAGCACGAAAATATTTACCGACCGACAGTTATTACCCTTGTCCATCTTATCCCCAAAAATCCAACAGCTGTCATCGAACGTTCTAATAAATTCTCGGGCATTATTTTCGCCGTCCTCCATGGACGTTCGATTTGTATCGGTGGAATGAAATGAAGTGGTAATGTGAGAGCTATCGAGTGTTTCATCGGCGATTTGAAAATAAAAAAAAATTAATCCTAGTTAAATTATTGATTCACGAAAACGTGGACCGTGAAACCGTGCGAACATTACGAATACAAATATTTGTGATACATACACCGTAAAACGGTACGAGCGGCGCAACGTTTTGCAGTTGTTCGCGAAACGTCCGTCGGCGATGATCGCCGACGATTGTTTGCATAGGGAAAATTCCGCCAGACGGATTGTTGTACGGCGGCGCTCGACACAATAGGGTCGGGCACAAATACATCTACGTGCGCGTGTACATCATCTTGACGACGACGTGCGCGGTAGTAGGACATGGATCGACGACGACGCCGCAGATGAACGGATAATAATTTTTATTTTCTCTCTCTCTCTCTCTGTCGTGTATTGTACACATTCGTTCGATTTCCCATCGTACCCCGTTTGATGATCTACTGCTGTTCTCCGCTGCTGCGCTCGACAGTAGTGTGTATATTATTATTATCATTATACATATATACACGTGGTTAGTGGTAATACGTTTAAACGCGTACCGCGACCGTCACCGTTTGCCCGTCCGTAAGCGTACACGTGTACAAACACACAAGCGTACGCACGAACGTATCGGTTACGTCCAGTGTTCGACTTGGCAAAATCAAAGAAAGGGGACTCGGTTTACTTTAAAAATATAGCGTACGCCAAAATCTGTTAAACGTTATAACTGTAACGCGATTATAGTAAGGGGACGCTAACATTTCTGAAAATCAGTCGGGGTACTACGTACTCCTGGTCAAGTCGAGCACCGGTTACGTCGGCGTAAGACAGTTAAAAAATAAAAATATAATCACATGGTTTGCTAAAAACTACCGTCAAGTAAACTATATTTGAATTAAGATATTTAAATAAATAAAAAATTTGTTTTGTTAAAAGTGCCTACCTGTTGATAAATGTACACTCGGTGTTCGTTCGGGCAACGTTTTCCATATTTATTAATACTGTAGTTCAAGAAAATTCACATTGTTTTTGTACTCGACAGTTAATTTTTTCTCACCAAATTGGAGAAGTGCTTAATACTTAGAAATTACACAACGCTCGTTCCGGCTATATTATTAGGCTATGGGCCTACAATACATCGGCGGTAGTGTTGTCGATTAATAATATATTGTGTAATGTACACATAATATTATAGTGGAGCACTAAATCCTGCTGCTGTACCGCTTACGTGCAAATACATTCCATCTTGAGATAATCATTGTTTATTAATTGATATATTTATAGTGAAACCCGGTGCGAGTTGGACAGTAGAAAAAATAATAATACTTTGCGGTCGTTAATGATAACCACCTTACAGTGGTGACCTCTTGGTGGCGTTAAACGGCTCTCGAACGTTACGGGTACAATTTAATTTCTGTAGTAACGATCGCTACGCATAAAACACGTGTGTACGTGCGCGTGTGTACAGGTACTAACATTCTCTTTTCACATCAAAATATAATACATAGCATATTATATTGCCCGTTCCATTATACACAATCGGCTGACGTTTTTTATTCGTAATGAAATCGAGTGCGACACGTTTTTGAAACTTTTTTAGATCGTTATCCTTCAGGGTCTAACAATGTCGCGTGAATATCGCCCGTTCTTTATTGCCATAATTCACTCGTGCAGATAAATCATGATTTTGTCAGAGATCTTTGGTAAATTTCCAAATACGCTCGCAGTACGTATTATGTATATTAAGTTATTTCGCACACGCATTACAATACAACGTACGAACAAATAGTTTGTGCTGTTTACTCAAAGCGGTCGCCGCAGTATGACGCGAAATAACGAATGTCGTTTTTCCGTTCGTTAATCTTATTCGATCGATACAATTATTACGGCTGCAGCGACCGCATACGAAAACAGAAATAATCGTATCCCGTACACATGTACAAGCCGTCGTATTATTCACGCACGTAATTCGATACTTAACTTTATAAACGTTACATTATTACCTTTTATTGCGCTCGCGATATTTATCTAAATGTACCGCGTTGAAAATAAAAATAAATCGTTTATAATAAATGACAATCGACCGAACACGACAACGCATGTAATACGCACGTATCGTATACATTGTAACGATAGGTTTTCGCCTGAGCTATAACAGCGGCCAAGGCTACACGGTAGGTGTACGAAAACAACACAATATCCCGTATGGTTGCGAATATTTATACGAAACGGTGCACCTCTCTCTTTTGTCGAAAGCCTATACCACCATGTGGTATTGATATTATACCGTGTACGAGTATTTATTTGTTTTCCTCCGTAAGCAAGTATCGACTTGCCGTGTCCAATAGACACTATTAGACCCTTGCACTGATGTTCAAATAAAAATTTATTCAGACGTTAGGAAATATTTATATACGTACTATGTAGTACGAGCTTCGTTCTTCTTAATAAAATCATTAAACTACTCATCCTGGTATTGAAAAGAATACAGAAAATAAACACATACTATTGTATCAGGTACATCGCGTGCACGGTTCACCTAGGGAGCAATCAAGTATTACGTTAGCAGACCAGGGAGTGGGAGGTTCGAGGATTCTGACAGTATTTTATAGTGAATGAAAGTGGACTAATTTTCAAATACGATGTCAGATGCATCATGTCCATCGAAATTCGAATGAACGCGCGAAAGTCGATGGATTACCGACAGTATCGAATGAGTGCCATCTTCACTATATGAGATAAGCGAGGTCTGTGGAAGATCCTCGAATTTCTCGGATGGACAACCTCAGAAGGTGGTTATTTTATTATTAAGAATAAAAGATTTTATAGGGGGGGGTCTATGAATAAAACGTTGAGTACGTCATAATAGAAGGGTACCTAGTCACTATCTATTAATCTATTAATTTGGAATTATTATATAATAAAAAGTTGCATATGAAAAATTTAAAATAATTATTAAAGATATTAATATTTTCTTTTTGTATAATCAGTGTACAGTAATGAACGTTTTTATTGGATCAGCGTTAATATCTCGAAACAATAGCAAGTATATAAAATTATAAGTTACATGGTAATACCGTGAATTAATACGTACTAATAACTTTGTAGTAAGGATCAAAGAAATGTTACCAAGTCCTTAAATGGTAAATTTCAAACACTCGGAAAGTATTTGTTCTAATTTTGATTACGTTATACCAACAATTACAGAAAAATTAGAAAAAATTTACCAAAAAATGAGTTACAAAAAAATAAATACGAGCGGCCGATTGAAAAAACAAAATTTGATCTTTCCATGGAATAATCTTTGTGTGGTTAGGTAGTATACATACGTTTTTCTATAAAACAAAATTTAAAAAACGAATAGAGCGAAGCATAATAACGGGGTGAAAAAACCATTGTGCGTAAAACGCGAGTGTTTCTACGTGTTTTTCTGTACACATGAGCCTAGAAAGATTTCACCGACGATTAAACTATAATTATATGCATAGTTCGGATCGTTTGTTTTCATATCGAACGTGCGTTATAAAATATTTTACCTGGGCATTAGAACGCGGTGTTACAATACACGGGAGTTTCGAATCGTTTATATGTTTTGGTTTTTTTTTTTTTTTTTTTTTAATTAATATGAAAGACCGACTTGATAAAAAAAAAAAAATAATAATAATAATAAAAATAAAAATAAATAGAATGCGTGTGTTGCGGCGATCGGGCCCGGGCATCATCGTCACGACTCGTCCATTAACCCGGGGTATGACCGCGACGGGCGTCGTCTCCGTCGTCGGACACACTGCGTTGTGTAAACGTTGATAATTATCGCGCGGCCGAGGTGTTGGCGACGGCATTTCGGTGGATACGCGTACGAGAATATTAAAATGATATTAATAATAAAAAAAAAATTAGAAAAAATAATAAACAAAATAAAAATTACCTATGCGGAGAATAAAAATAAAAAAAAAAAACCGAAGCCATTACGCGGGTGACGTGTACGTTTTGTAACATCGTATTATTATTGTTGTTGATTCGGCGGGTACGTGCCGAGACTTAAACGCTACTATTCGGCCAACCGTTCGGGCGGCGCGCGTGAAAACCGCCATATGCTTACGCATAATGAACAGGAGCAGCGATAGTGACGGAGGAGTGTCGATTTCGACGACTACGATGGTAATAATATTATTATTGTAATATCGTAGAAACGAAAACGTCGGAATCGATAACGTCAAATCGAATGCGCGATCGAGAAACTCGTTTGGCCGCTTTGACGTTTAACAACGTATATTACGAATAATAATAACATAATACTTATGTACGCGCTGTGCATACAAAATAATACTGTAACAAATATATTTCAATACGCGTTTGTAATAGGCTTGTTGCCGCGTATCCGGTAGGTCATTATTATGTTTCGGGTGATTAAAAACACTTGTTCCGAGGTAAATATCATTTTTCTAACATGATCTTCTTACATATCCTTTGGGGTGGTTTCCCTCTTGTTTATACGATTTCAATCGCCTGACGCTCGTCGATGCCAATCGCTTTAGCGATGTATTGTGTCCTCAGGCGGATACCCGAATAATGGCTCCGCGTTGACACCGGATAATAATAATAATAATTAACAGGATTATTGTTTACTCGTATATTTCAATGCAGACCCCATCACGAGCGTCTACCACGTTCTGAGCTTTGGGGTAGGTTTCTGGTAAGCAGTGTTAGGACTTATCTAGATAAATTATCTAGATAGATTTTTTGTCATCTTTTATCTTATCTAGATAAATAACGCTAGTTATCTAATTACTTTTCTAAGATAAAATTTTTACTTATCTTGATAATTTTATCTAGATAATTGTCTGTATTCTTGCCAAGATAGAGTTATTTTTATTCTTGTATGGAGATGAGTCCAACAAATCACAGATCATCGAAATCGGTCCAGCCGTTCTTGAATTATAAATTCTGTAAATAACCTGACTTTCTTTTATACATATAGATTTTGTATTCATAATCATAATTCGTGTATTATTAATAAGTAATTATTATTTCTCGATATGTCATTTTATTTGTATTTTCATATCGGGAAAATATTTTTGGTATTTTTAAACTTAATTTCTAATTTTTCCATGGAAGTTCCAAATATAGTAGGTATTTGATTTTAGTATACACACGTAACTCATACGCTGAATAGTTATTACTTCACTCTTGGAACCCGTAAAGTCTTAACTACTTATAAAATAATGAAAATTATCAAATTAATATTATATGGAAAACAATATTGTTAACTTAAAATATTTTTTAATGTATTCTGTATTCATCCTGATACGTACAAAGCAATTTCAGTTGTTTTTTTTTTTTTTTGTTAACATTTTAGTGATTAACTGTCATTAAATATTGTACAATATTTATAAATACTGCTTAATGGTACAGTACATTACTACAATAAACATTAAACACCTAGGTACCTATTGATAATAATGATTATAATCAGGGATGTATTTAAGGGGTTGACCTATGGGGCCCGTGTCCCCCCCCTATTCACCGTATTTTATACTTTATTTATTATTGTAGGCCCTCTTATTTTTCACGCACAGGCACTCGGTGAAATACTGGAATATCAATATATCATGATAATATGATACCATTGATTAAACGGATTAGCATTGTATACACCCTGAAATAATTATAAACCCTGAAGAAGTATACTACAGTTGATGCATATGCTAATAAACACCCCAGACGTCTTCAGTTATTGTAATTACAAAAATTATATTTAAAAATATGTTTTATAATAAATTTGTGTAATAAAAGTTTATGTTTCTATCAAAAACTTGTATTTTGATTATTTGGTTATGAATAATGACAGTTTTTTGAGATAGAAAAGTTATAACTATGTATACTTTGAACTTTTTGTTTGTGCCCCCCCCCCCCATAAGACATTCCTAAATACGCTCCTGATTATAATTGAGTCTTCGTCGATATTATTAGAATATGAAATATTGACCAAAAAATAACATTTTTTGAAAATATCTTTTTTTTATCTAGATAAAAATGAAATTATCTTTTATCTTTATCTAGATATTTTACTTTTTTTATCTATTATCTTTATCTAGATGAATTTGGACATATTATCTTTCATCTTTATCTAGATAAATTTTTCATTATCTATTCCCATCACTGCTGGTAGGCTTTGTACGCGAACCATAGCAGATAAGCGGCTCCGTATGAACTAACCCGGACGACAAATGTTATACGTATAAAGATTATAAGTTATCGGATAAATAACATAATATATCGTATGATTTGTTTCTTCGCTGGAACTCTATTTGCCACATAATTATTTTTTCCCGAAATTCAACTTTGTCTACTTTTCGGGACCCAGTTTATCGAAAAAAAGATCAATTTACTATCCGCGTGTTTTGAAATACCGTCGGGCGAAATGGACAACAAAAGTCCTGTCGCCTGATTGATGGGATTTCGAACGGTGCTCACTTTCAACCGTGTCCAGACGAGGACGTGCGGTGACGCGGCCACTGAAACATCGCGAGTTGGTCGTCATTGGACCGATCCCGTCCGTTTGAAAACATTAAATTCTCGCTGGACGACCGGTATCTACCGAAAGCGCTAAAGAACAATCGTACATCGTACACATTCGTAGTATACGCGCATCGTCGAACGGTCGTTATGCGTCTGATCGTCGTCGCCGCGCCGCGCCACGACACCCTGAAACGCCGAAAACAATGTCTTACTCCGAACAAAATGTATTGCACGACGTGTACGATTCATGTTCTGTGGCGAATCCGGAGGAGAAAAGGAAACAAGAAAATCGCCCGTAAATCGTATTGTTTCGAGTTGGACCGTACACGTGTAAGATGGTATCTCGTGGGAGGGGGGGGGGAATCTGAAAACGCATATATATTATAATTGTAATATCTATTTAGCTCGGGCACCGTAAACGACGATAATAAATGATAATAATGCGCGCGTGTACACGTCCGAAAGCACAATGCAGTCGTAAACCACGCGAGAACACGGTACCGCGGCTCCGGTATAAGGTTGCCCCGCGCACACCCTCTTTGCCGTGCGATACTGTACACCGCGCACGTGAGTCATTAGCTGGACCGCGTAGTGCGCGTGTACACGTTCACGTTGATTAATAAACGCGTGAGCCGTTCGTTATTTTACGACGCTGTTGTGCTACGATCGTGTTCCGTTCACCCGAGGATCGTCCCTCGATCGTCCCGCCGCTTTGTTGTCGTCGCACGTGCGCAACGCATACGAACCGCTCGTTAACACGCGTTAATGCGCGCGCGTTGTATTTTGTTATAACGCGCTAATTTTTTTCCCCCCTCCCGCTGTCGGGCAACCGTTAACTATTTCGTATTAAAAAAAAAAAAGTTTATGTTTTTAAGGAAATTCGGCGCCGAACTCTGGGAAAAATGACTAAAAAAAAAAAATGATTTTTATTTTGATTCACCCATTTTTACAGTTTAAAGGTCTGTATCCAATCGGCAATAGTGTGCATTGGTGACATGATTTTTATACGACGTGCAGCAGCGGCCGTTCACGCGTTCGCACGCAACGGTACGTCTATCGTACAGCAAACACCACCGCATTTCGACCATCTTAGGCGACCGCTTTCGACGGGTTACCGTCACTCCGTACGCGGTAAACGGTCGCGCCAGACATGCTATACGTGTATTTTAACGATAATAATAATAATACGACGATTACGCGCCGAAAGAGTTGAAGTGTTTGGCTTTGTTAGCGGCAGAAATATTGAAATCATCGTCCTTTTTTCCCTTTTCTCTCTCTCTTTCTCTCTCACTCCTACGCCATCGAATTTACATCACAATGATTATTACAACCCCTTTTGCGGGATCATATTTACCGCGTCTTTTACACCGTGTACACAACACGTGATGTTATATTTTATTTTAATATTTTCCACGGCTACGCCGACCGTTTCCTCAACAACAAACCCTACGTGTGTATATATATACAATATTAACGTGATTTGTAACGCGGCGGAATATTTATATTAAATTTACATACATTATTACGTACACATCTGGTACATGTTTATATGCATACGTTTACGTATATGTAGGTAGGTACAGGTGGGCACTCGCGCGTCGGTTATAAATAAATAAATGTAGTTTTGTTATTTTTTTCTTACGACTTTGGCTCATCGGTGAATCTTACTTACCGCGTGTTAATCTACACACGATTCGAATATCACTCAACGCTCAATGGATATGTGATCAGCCATTAATACCATACCGATTTATTTGAAATGTTAACGATAATAAACTGTGATTACTACACGTGTAGACGTAACGAGAAAGAACTATTCGAAAATCGCATCCTTAAGGATCGAATCAGTTTTGGGCGCTCCGGGCTGGAAAAATTGTTTCCCTTTCTGGTTATCAAAAAAATATTTTATTTTTTTTAATACGTTGACTTAAAATATTACCGATTGAAGTACGTGTAAACGAATATATTATGGATAATATAATATAATGATTTTTTTTTTTATAGAAATAAATAAATGCTTAGCCTAAATGAATCGCGATTTTATTGATTATATACGCATCAGATATCCGACAATGAATTCTTAATTCGAAACCGGTCGTACTTTACAAATACAATAATACTCCGGGCTAAGCTTTTATTTATTTATTTGTTTATTTCTATACAGAAAACCATTTGCTTATTTATTTATATAATCATTTTCGAGGGTTAACCGTTTAGTAATTTTTAATTTTAACTATATTTTTTATTATTTCACTATCTAAAATAGCAGAATATCTCACGGACGAGGACGGGTGATTCAACTATTATGATAAAAACGATTGACTGATTTTCGAATGCGTGCAATTTGTGCGGTTACGTGACCTGCATATTTTGCGTATTATATTATCTTTTACTAAATCGGTTCCAATACCGATACAATATTATTTGTTGCTTTCCATCGCGCATAGAACACGACTTATAATTTTGAATATATTACTCTTTGTTTTCAACTGTGTCAAAAATATGCCGATTCTAGTACACTTCCGTTAGACCGTTTTAATTTAAAATTGAAGAAGGCATTTACCGGACACAACCCTCCAGAAAAAAAAAAAAAGAATTACTAAAAATACTAAAATATCTGCCGATTTCTGCAGATGATGGTTGTACAAAAGATAATAATCGTTTTTTTATTATTATACGTTTATATTCTGATGGTTACAAATGTTATTTATCGTTGATCCTGTTCATCAATCGTGATGAAACTACCAAATCGTTTGAGCATCTTTTGTCCGGAAAAAAAAAAGTTGAACGTACGTACACCGCTGAAGGTGTAGGCACTTAAGCATACGGTTTTAATAACGACTATTGAGGTTTCTGTGAATAATTTTTTATTTTTCAATATACTATACGTGCTCGTTCGCTATGGTATTATTCGTGATAATTTGATACGCGTGGTTCGGTCGACAGTTATATTTTTTTTCTCTCGCTACACCCGCCTACTGGCGAACGTCACCAGGACGTGCTAAACGGAAATTAATTCTATTGCACTTGCTGTGGTATGCGTACTAATGACCGTCGGGATCGGTCGTCGATTTTCAAGCTATTTGGTTAAATCTTAATATTGTACTCTGCCCACACCGTCGCGGTCTCGACCGCAAACGTGTACACGTGCATATTGTAATATTGTACAGGTCCTACGTTCAATAATCGTACCACTCGGCCGAGCGGTAACGCGTGCGTAATTCCGCTAAATATAATGTTATCAATGTAACTCCGATTAATATAATCGGAAAACCTGTCGATTTTCCGGCCGAAACCGAATACTGTTGACCGACGAACACTGCGGACTTGTAACGCGCCGCCGGGAATCGGGTTGTGGTCCGTTCGGGCACTGAGCACTGCTGTACCTTAGAATGACCATATATAGAAGAAAAAAAACAGGACTTTTTTTTTGCAATGGGTAAAAAAATTATAGATTGTCATCGAAACGACAAACTTATATAAATAATATATATATATATGTGTACATAATAATTATTACTTATATATATATTGTAATAACAAAACTTATAATTTCAAAAAACGATTTCGAAAAATATTTAACGATCTAGTGTTATGACTGTTATTAATATTTATTACAACAAGTGACAGTAATAATATATATTATTATTGTTGACGATTGACATCGTCGAAATTTCAGGGATAATAAATACCCACGCTAAAATTAAACATTTCAACATGACTGGATTTCGTAGATAAAAATATCTAAAGCAGTTTATTATTGATGACTATCGATCAATCGCTGAAATCACTTTTTAATGAAAAAATAGCGAAAAACAGGATTGAAATAAGACAGTCGCGGAAAACAGGATTAGATGCATCCCGTTCTGTTCCGATTGAAAAAACAGGAAATCAATCTGAAAAACAGGACAATCATGTTCCAAACATAGACGTATGGAAGTTACCCTGCCGTACTTTAATGTCTTCCCGTGTCAAATCGTTCGCGATTTATGATCAAATGCGCGATATTGTGCCCGAAAAGTTCCGACGCGCGGCGTGACCTTTAGCGATGTCCGTGCGAAGACGCGCATCATTACCGCGTTCGAAAGATACACAACTGCCGTGGAATTACGACTGGCACTCGTGTCACGGAATTAACGGTTGTTCGACCAAAAACATCCTTGTGGCACGGGGCTCGCGTTCGGAAAACTTTTCGCTTTTTCTCTCTGTTCGGGCGGGTTTCCGGGAGAAAATCAAATATCTCGTATAGAGTAGCGGCCGAACGAACGGCGCGAACCGTGATAACCGGTCATCGCGTTTTCGACCTGTACGATTTCAGATCGGGATAGATTAATGCCGTTGGAAATCAATGCTACGCGGTCGATAAGCGCGTTGGCGGTTCTTTGTTTGCTAGCAAAAACCATTATATTTCGACATCGACATGAGATCAAAACTAATTCGTGGACATTCGTCCAGTAAACATTGAATACCACAGATTTCAATTGTCCAGACCATTTTGAGCTTTGGATCTTTAAGTCATCGAGATCCATTGCTTTGAAGTTCTTATTGAGCGATTATATATATATATATATATCTAGGCAATAATAAAAATTATTAATTTTTCGTTTAAAATATCAGTTATTGCAGATTGTGTACAAGGTTTTCGGTTAATAAAAACTTACATATTCTGAGAATGGTTACACTAATTCAAACCGTAATATTTTTGTAACTAAACTCACTTGTATTATTATAATCAAATCATGGGATGCGCTGTACAGTGTTTAAATTATGTTGTATACATATATGTTAATGTGTGTATGTAAATAGGATTGTTCTCGATTTTACTTTTGGTTATTAACTTGAGATCTATTTCAAATATTATGTGCATACGAGTGTATGTTTACAGCAATAAATAAGATAAATTTAATAAAATAGTTTATAATGTTTACTCGTTTAATATATATATGATTAAGCTTTCGGAGTAAATGAGTTTTAATAAAAAATATTCCTCTGCGGATTAATATTTTATCATAATTGATCACATTTTTTACTCGCACGCCACCCTAAGCGCAGTGCATTAAATATGACGTGAAATCCATATTAAAGTGAACATGCAAGTCGTGCATCATCAATAGGAAACGTGAGCGACGCATGTGTTTGTACGGTCAACGGGTATAGATAAATTTGTTCGTAGTTTCGTGCGCGTGAATGTGAAATTATAATATTATTATTATCATCATTTATTTAGGTTTTTAAATTTTTAAAACTCAAACCGTGTTACTCCCAAACGGTGTTTACGTTACCCGGACACGTACGTACAAAGTGTATACATTAAACTGAATTGCCGACTCGTACGGTTTAAGATAAGAGCGACGGTGACAGTCAATATAATATAATGAAGACGTATTCGGGCGATCCGAAAAAATGTCAACTACCGCTCGGAGTTTATCCATTACGCGCAAGGATATCGTTAACAGGCATTCCTTATCAGGGGCAGTTACTCATTCTAACGCGGCTGTTGCGTCGAAACACCGTAGGCGGGTGTGATGGAGCGGTGAAGGTGTGTAGGTAATATATAATATTATATGTATACATGTATACCATAAATATATACATATATAAGGGAAACGTGACAAAGGACTAGAGGAGAAAAAAAACGGAACGCCGCCGCCACCGCTGTTAAATACCTGTTCGATTAGGTAGCCGAATAAATAATTACTTATGGAAATCGGTTATAAAACTTAATTCTCCGGACCGATATGCGGACGACACTTTTAATAAGAAAAAAATAAAGATAAAAAAAAAAACGAGAATATAAGGACACATTCGTCTCGCTCTTGTATAGTAATATAATATACACACAAACGTTTGTATTTTAATACACGTCTGTCAGTCAATTAGAGTACAGGTTTTTTATCTATAAATACCGTCGATTTCCTTCTTTCCCGCCGGTCATCGCCACTCGTTCATTCGTCTACGATTGTTGCCCGCGCGCGACCGAATAATGCAACGAACAGATATATAATAATGTGTGTAAAAAAAAATAAAAAAAATACTCGACGAATACTAATAGTTCGATTTTATTTATTGATTTCCTTCCTCCTCAACCCCTGGGCCCCGGAGCTAAGGAGATAGTATCGCGCGATTACATTACATAAATTATACATGCATTTTATTATATGTCTGCGGTGATATTTTACCGACGACGGGTACGGGTGTATCATTGCGAAATTCGTGTTTTGATGTCGGCGATAGGTTAGTTTTGTGTAAAAAATAAATCAATAATCTCGTTCTATTCCCGACCACGTGAATTGGTTTTTTATTTTTGCATCGGTCAGACTCGAATTGTCGTGCGCGCGAACCTCAACTTATCCAAACACATTAGTCAACAAGGATCCAAGTCCGTCAGACATGCTCGCACTTTCACAAAAGGAACAAAGGTAACATTATAGTTATAACACTCGGATACGTAATACATTTATTCAACTATTAGTCCTATTCTCAATTGTTCCGTGTCGTTTTTACCGTCAAACGTTTCTGCAAAAAACAAACTGGAGTATTTTCAGTGTACCGGTCTTACGACCCATCACCATACTTCTTCGGTTCGTTAACTACACCGCCATACGCGACCCGACAGAAACCGAATTTCAATGCTGAATTCGGTCTACCGCAAGAATCAAAGGCACACATCGTCACCTCTAAACACCAACTCAATTCTGCTTAAAACTATTGTAAAACACTTGAATTGTGTTTAATCGATCACTTTACCGAATTCATTTCGAACAGACACATCATCTAAACCTCAGCAAAATACTTCATCAGCATTTTGGGATTCGGTAACGCTTGGTACGGGACGCTGAAACAAAGGCTTTCAAAATTCACAATAATAATAAATAAAATACGCCTAATTGTCTAGTAGTGATCATCTCACTCGATCGATTATTTATTCTATTTTTATTTTCTCTCCGTCTGAACGTTTCCGTACGCATATATCAACGTACGTAAGCCGTTTGTAAATAAAAATCGATCGGTCGTCACGGTTAGCGGTGGCATATCACGTCCTCGACCTACCGCGTGGACGTAAACCCGGTGTCCCAGAACTTTGTAGAACGTTGTAGGCTGCAGTGGCGGTAGCGTGAGTCCGATCTGTTTTTACTTCACCCCTCCCCTTTCGACCCCGGGATTGTTGGAAGGATACGGGTGGTGAAAGGAGGTACAGGAAACACAGAGAGAGTAAGAAGGAACGATAGAACGAGAAAACCATGCCACTCTTTCGGATGCTAATCGTCGTTGTTGGCGCGCGCGCGCTAGCCCGAGACAGCATTCCGCCGCCCCGAAGTCTCGACCGGAATCCGTTTGATTGCTCATCGTTTCGCGACGACGCTAAAATTCTTTCGTCTCCGCAGGTACGCGTGCTATTCGCCGCAACGATGACCGCCGGCGATCGGCCAAATCCTCTCGTGCACGCGCGCTCACCGCAATTACACGCCGACCACCTCGTCCTGCTCCTGTTGCTCCTCCACCTCGTTAGCCGGACCGTGGACGGTTCATAAGTCGATTTCCGCCGACGACCATCCATATAATGCACGTACTTGTCTTGTACTACAATATATCAGTCGGACGTGTGACACTTACTTAAACGTTCTGTATATATGTACGTTTCGTGGAAAATTTTGAATCGGGATCGCCAAGATAATGTTCCTGATACGCTACGTGATATTTCGATCTCAATATCTCGTACATGATGTACGAATCTTACCAAGCGTAATACAGTATTATAATGGAATTATTGCGATACCAGTCAGTTAGAAATAAACCGTTAGGATAATAATTCCAGTGCCGCCGCGTTCAGAAAAATCTTTTTCAGCACTCGGGGTGCTTGGGGGTTTTTTTTTTTTTAATACTTATAATGGCCTTCAAACACGTTTAATAATGATTATAATATTATAAAACTGTCCGCGCACGAGGCCGTCGCGACCAAGTTGATTTATTCATTCAATCGGCATAGTTGTTCATCGGCTAAATTAGCGGTCAGGTGCAGCAGCCGTTTTGAATCGTTTTTTAAGATTAACCAGTAACACGCTTCGTTTACGGTGTACCTCCAAACGCATTTCTATCCGCCGTTCGAGGTCCGTTGCGGATTTTAATGATAATAATCTGACCCGGCCAATGATTCATTTCGTTATAGATTTCTCGAACCCGTTGAACCACATCGTCGACGTACAAATGTTGAGTTTTTCCGTTGGCGGCAAAAACGGGCACTGTTGCACGTGAGCCCATGCAATCATTTCGCAATGCACTCGGAGCAGCTCGATGTTACATTTGAATGTTACACTGTGCTACGATCTCGTTCCGACGTATTTCCTTATGATCGCATACCACAATAATAGTACATACCAACGCGCGTCGTAATTGTTATCGTGTTCACACATAATCACGGTCGTAACCTTCAAATGATAGCACGTCAATTGTATTATGTGCAGTACAAATGTAAACGTACGCATAATTGTCCGTTCGGTCGATGCAACGTATGGTATCCATCACAACAACGACGAAATCAACATATTTTATGTACCACCACAACAGTACCGTTGCATAACCGTAAAAAATAAATAAAAATGAACGGAAAAAAAATACTAATAAAGAATACGGAAGAAAATTTGGTTATTTCAAATTCGTACACCATTTTAAATTTTTGATCAGGAACGTTGGGGTGAACTGATACGGAATCAAGGCCCCGGAAATTTGTTCGAAATGGTTCCGGTTCAGTCAGGAATCGACATTTTTTAAACCCTTTCAACGCATTGACCTATAGTTATTTAAGCACCTACCGAGTTGAATAACACCGCGGTTTGCAAAGCCATTAACAATCAATATGAATATAATATTAAAGCGTACTTCGAACAAAGTTAGATATATCCCTCTAAGTTTCTATTAATAATTGCATTAAACGGTATTGCACTGTGTAATAATATAGTACACAAAAATACTACGGCTTCTTATACCTGTATAGATCAATATTTTTCCTGTTGTTATAAATATTTTTTTTTTCGTCCTAAATCAATAACAGTGGCCTCAATATAAAAAGGTTTAGTCGCCATTCGAGTCAGTGTACCAGAGCAGGAAAGCATCGTCTAAACTCTGAGAGATTCAGAAGTAATGCAAAGTTCATCGACTATCAGACTCTATTTACAGTTATTACTAATTTGTGTTTCAGACGGGGAAAGAAAAAAAGAAAGATTCCCACAACACTCATTTAAAAAAATTCTCCTCGTTTATTTGGCCGAAGTGCTTTAAAAAATCTCATTTATTACATAATTAGGGAATTGGCTTTGTTGATATTATCTACAATATATAATCTATAATAATAGTTATATAAAATAAATAATATCTAGCCATATTAACACATTGTGTTAATTTTAATTGGTTAATCTTAGTATTACTTGGGATAGTGTGAAGGCGGAAATCAGAGAACTTTAATTGGTTTACAGTTTGGAGCGGAATATTTAATATATCTAAAGGATTTCGAATTGTTTTTCTGTTGCATTCATACAAGTGTTGTAATATTCAAATTTTATATGTAACGCTTTGTTCCAGACCCCGGTGCCCAGACTTCTAGGCGGACGGTCGTAGTTCATGTCAGGTGCATATACAAGATATTTTTATGGGGGGGGGGGAGGATTCAGAAAATTTAAATTTACTACTTATAAAAATATAGCATATGTTAAAACAATGAAATGAATCAATTTATTGTGTTTAAACAAATACAAAATATTAAACGTTATTAATAAAATACAAGATATATATTATATTCGAATTTCCAGGGTTAAAATAGTTATCACCTGATTAAAATACTATATCAATTTTAATTTTTATTTTTTCCAATTCATCGTCAACACTTCTTCTGGATTAACTTCAATTATTTAGGTGTTTCTTATTATTATTTATTAACGCCCAATCGGGCAAATAGTATACACATAAATGATACTACATAAGTTGATTTACTATCTCAGGTTTATGGTGGGGAGGTTCTGACCACCAACCCCCCTCCCCAATGGATACACCACTGGTTCGTGTCCACATGAAGAAAAAATCATTCGGTCCCCAAGCAAAAGATGAAAAACATCCCCGGCCGATCGGCGGGACCATATTATTGCCATCGTATTACGCAGTAAACGACGTTGAGGATGTTCTTGCCGGTTCGTTTACACGTCTTACGGTGGCGGGGCTGTACACCGGCGGAGTGTAATGGTAATAAGTAATGACTACGTACACGTATTGTGAACGCGCCGTCGGAGGTTGGCGAAGAATTAAAACTGGTATAATAACGCAATTTTTATTATTATTTATTTTTCACTTAACAACTCTGCGTTGTTATTTTACAATATGGTTACTTACTATCGTGTGCTTATATTTTTTTCTCTTTTTGTTCTCTTTCTCCGGTCCCGGCGTCTTCGTAGGTGTCACGTTTGCGGAGGTTTACTCTTGGTGCGCGCGAGACAATTGCAACGACCGCTCTCGGATGCAATTCGACGATTACAATAATCGCATAATAATAATAATAATAATACCTACATAATGTGCGCGCCACGAGTTCGTTATGCGCGACGTTATTGCCGCGAGTTATGAAATAAAGGCGTATTATCGCCTCGTAACGAGATTATAATATATATATTTTATTCAATTTTTTTTTTCACGCTCGCTCTCCGTCGCGATTCTCTCTATACGGTCAGATCGTGTGTCACAACGTGTGACATATACCTTGGTACATTATCAATATCTGTCCGGAGAGGGTACGTGGCTGTACGTAATAATAATAATACAATCGTACCACACGCGCGATAGTGACAATTTTCGCAACCGTTTTCAACGAGATTCGATCTATTCGTGACGTATTCCCTACAGCCGTTATATTAAATTAAAAATAATCCAAATGAACCGGCCTCGTCCGGGAGATATTGCTGTTTTAGATCCAACCAACAATTACTGTTCCGTTGTAAAAATACATTATTAGTATGAAAAAAACGCACGATCGTCGTATATTCCAATGATAATTTTTATTTTTCTACACAACACGTTATTTACATTTTGTGTACCTCAATCGGTAATTATTTGCATCAAAATAATATATTTTCTGAGTAACAGAAAGTTGAAAACCCACATATATACATTCAGCCTAAAGTCTAAGTCAGTGTCATCAAAATGCGGTTTTTGAAAAACTTTTTCCTAAAGCGCTTTCAAATGAATCGATATGATAGTTTTCGCTTAAAACTGATATGTTAATGAGTATCTTTTTATACGTTATAGCTGCATAACTCCGTGATATCGGAATACCACTGTGTAACGTCATTTTTGTCGTCCTTGATTATGAATACGTCAAAAAGGGAGAGGTTCGATTCGCTATTGAAATTCGAAAACAGCCAACATAGGCAATGACGATTTATCTACCGGCGTGAAAACGGTGTTTTTCAACAATTCTAACAAAAATATTGTCTACGAGAGCAAAGAGCCATGGTTGGACCAACGCATAAGAATTAGAATCACCATGGTTTGGAATTTACATAATCGTACAGTGAATGAAGTATACGTATGGTCTAACGGCCGCATTTATCGAAGAGTCAAAAATTCATAGTTAAGTTTCCAGAAAATATCAATCTCACGGAACACGTCTGAGGTACCTGCAGATCATTTTCATGAACAGCTACAGCATATCCGCGCGTAACATTTGCTATTTCTGTTCCATAATCAATCCCTTAATGTTTGAAAAAAGAAATAATCACAACGCATTATCGTCGAGGTTTCGTCTCCGTTCGAACATTAATGTTTGTAATAATATAAAAGGTTATAAAACGCAATAAAGTTTACAATGTTTACTTTTATACTACACGTATTATAATAACTCGTACTCTCGGGTCGCGTACCTTTATTTTTTTTTTTCTAAGAAATAGAAATACATATATCATCCGTTGTTCGAAATGTGATTGCGCGTTCCGAAAAGCAAACATCATAAAATTTAATTGTACTCAATAACAACCGCTTACACGGTACCGTCTCGACGTCATAATATTAATAACGTTGCCCGCCAATGATGAGTAATTTAATTCATTAGATTTTTATTTCGCTCGGTCGTAAATATTAATAAACAATGAAAACGTTTATTGTAATAATAATATTATTATACCTACACACAATTGTGCAACGGTGCACAACAGTTTAATACGAATTAATAGAAGTACCTATATTAAAAAGTTTATACTCATAATGAATTACCCGTCTGCGCGTTACTTCAGACAAAAGTTAAACAATACACCTACAACGATTAAATATGTATAAAAAAATAAAAATATACGAATTCAATATAATCGGCCGTAATATTAATGATTAATGAAAATAATATTATGTTACACACATGTTATAATCGCCGTGCGATACGTTCTCCACGTCTCCTTGGTGTTTCTCGACCTTTTTATTTTTATCCAACGCCTTTAATTTTTCAAACAATTTTCATCTCTAGCGTTTAAAAAAAAATCAATAGTTTAAAAATTATATTTTTTTTAATCAGTCATTAAAGTGATATACAAAAAAAAAAGATAATAATAATAATACACGATAAACAGTTTTTTCTTGTACGTGTGAATGGCTACTAAAAATATAATTTCGAGATTAAACTAAAATATAATTGCACAAAACATAAATCGGTAATTGACCTGAAGTCGATAATTTCCAGCTAATGAAATTATATTTAGCTCCATGGATCTCAGCATCGGTCTTAAATCTTTTCCTTGCACATATTGTATTGATTTCTTGATCTTGTGAGAAGTTGTCAAATCGCACTAAAGTTTTTATCAACTAGACATGTCGACGGAAGAAGCCCTAGTTAGCAACTTCATTTCTTTCCAAACTTGAAGGTACATATTTTATGGTCCAAAGCAATTCATGTACAATAAAAATATGGATACCAGTATGGTGGGATATATTATTTGCAAAACGATGTTTAATAATAATATAAAAACCCGGATGTTAAAAATAAAAAAAAACAGTTCGATTGTAATCCAAACAATCTGAATCAATACACTTTTTAGGACGTTTTCATATCAATATACATTGAGTGTTGCATAAATAAATCTAAGAGTTTTTCTCATTGTATCACTTTCGACAGGTAAGTTGGTTCGCATAAGTACTTTTAATTTACAAGACTTTAAGGATTTTTTTGTTTGTATTATATCGATCTAATGATATATAATGTACATATAAAAAATATTGTGATGCCGTGTACCGGTTTAAAATAAAACAACCATAATTATTAAAGCTGTGTTGTGAGTGGGTAACAACTGTTCACGAATATCTATACATTTTGTGGATACAACTGTGTACGTGTACTATAACTAGGCGTGGAGAGTACAGTCGTATTGATAAATCGATACCATTTATATGATATATTTTTTTTTAGTCTCATTGATATTTCATTTCCGTTGGTTATTTATTACGTAGTAGTGTTCCATGAAAGTTTGCGCGATTGAGAAATAAATTATGATGTTGTCATTGATACGGTTTTAGAGGTTTCGAACACACAACGAATGTATCATACGAAAATTGTTGCGCGTTATAAATATTTTGTTATCGTACGACACCTGTACAACAATATGCAGACAACAGCCTACGTAGGACGCTGTACGACGGACGCACGGTTATCAGAATAGTGTATACCAGGGGCGGCCAAACGGTCGATCGCAGAAGATTCCAGAGTCGATCATGTTAGAATTTATTTTTAAGCCACGTGCACGAAAATTAATCGTGAGGGTTATGAACAAATTGTCGATGAGTTTTATCTATATAGTTTTTATATTTTATTCTGGTTTATAAAAAATTTTCCAATAACGTCAATCTTCAAAGGTGAAGTATATTTTTAGTAGATTGTGGCCGAAAAAAGTTTGGCCGCCTCTGGTGTATACGATAAGTAGGCGCGTTGTACAGCGTGAGAGAGGGATGAAAATGGAATTGGATATCCACTCTTTCATTTTTTAGAGACTTAAGATGTTACACGTGCTACATTTCACGAGTCGAGTTCATCCATCACCTAGAGCAGCGGTTCCCGACCTATTTAGTAGTGCAGACTACCGAATTCTTAAAAAAAATACTTGAGGTCCACCAATAGTTATATATATATAAATTATGCATATATGTCAGTTGTTACAAAAATAATTAAAAAAAAAAAATTGTATTGAACCAGAGTTAAACAGTTTATGTGATTTTTGGTATTGCTTGTCCCCCATGAGTCAATGTCTGAAATGAAACTGGTTTTAGCCTTAAATCACTCTTAATATTCAATTTATTCCGATATTAATTTTTAAAAATAACTAAAGTAGAAAAAGCTTGTTGACATGGATAGGTTATCGAGGATGCACTATCAAGTTTCCAATTCATTTTTAACGATTGCCTAATGATGTGGTTCTAAAAAATGATATTAGAGTGTGATCACATGAAAGTTCAATCAACGAATCTTCTTAACTCGTTGATATTTAATATTTTAAACAATATCTTATAGTACTGCACTGCTCGCGACCGATGGGTTAGGAACCGTAGACATAGAGAATCAATCTTGTCAATCCTGTTCGTGAAAGGATCACGTCGATGTCACACAGTAGTCAAATCCTATGCACGATGGAAAAATAACGTACGTTTCATGTTATCATATTGGCGGACAATCATGAACCGTGTACCGCGACCCGGGTTACGGTCGACCACTTTAGTACACATATCGTATGGGTATTATACGATTTCACGTCGTCGGTGATGGACACGGACAAGTCTCGCGCACACGCATGCATGCGATGTTATATTATTATTTGCACACGCGTCTCGTTTGCCCACGCGTTTCCGGTACAGTCATGTTTGTCTTGCATTATACTTACCTGCAGAATGGCGCGCGTTCGCTCGCTCGCAATGAATGAAACACAAACGTAATAAAATGTATCTCAATGAATACGGGTTTTTTTTTTCTTTATTAATATTATCATCATTATTATTATTATTATGATTTTTTCGGTCACGTGTGCCAAAGCACAATATGCATGTAGATATATAGTAGTAGAAATGGGAATTGTGACTCACTTTGATGAATCAATTCATTAAGTTAAATTCATTTCAATGAGTCAACTCATAAAGTTAAATCTCAATACTCAATCGGTAAGTCAAATCATATCTTAACTAAGACATGATTTGAACTAAATCTTAATGAATCAAAAAAAATTATAAAATTGTAACATGTTTTTTAGCTGATGGATTATCATACACCACACCTAAATGACCAGTGTTGGTACTTGGTAATGTTGTATTGGATTATCGAGTATTCTTGTCTATGTTGCTGAGTCACTGATTTGCGACACACCGATTCAATTCACTAAAAAGAGTCGACTCTACATTTTTACCGTTTAATGCAAGAAATAATTATAAATATAAAATATGTTCCTCATAAAATATTGGTTTTTACAACCATGTACAGTGTAAGGGTATGGTTCGTATACTGCACGCTCGATGACGGCGACACAGACAGGCCAAGTAGGGTTATTAAAGAATAAACGTATGCTTGGACATGTTTCTAAAGAACAACAGTGTTACGGTGAACTTACTGATAAGACGATAATTACAGGTTTAGAATCGGACTGATTCAAATCATTTACAGGCTCGGTTCAGTATATCTACAAATCGATTCATGATTCGTTTGCAGTGTTGGTACTTGGTAGTAATGAGTTGAATTGCCCAGTCACTGGTTTGCGATACACCGAATCAATTCATTCAACTCACTGAAAAGAGCGGACTCCTGGAGTGAACTCACTAATGAGCTATTCGTCAATACACAGTAGTGTTCGTTGAATAGGCGCAGTGTGTTGTTTTCCAAACAGTGAATACCGTTTTAATGATTCGCGGTTCGCGCGCATACGTACGTTAAATTCGGTGCTACGGTTCTCAAAAGTGTGACGCATCGGATCTCCTCGATGAACACTTGATGGCTCCGCCGATGCGTCCGTGCAACACCGATAGGATGTAGAGTCTTCGATAAATCGATTCTTGATTCCTAGGGCACCGGAGGTTTCGTGCGACGCCATGGGATTTTCCTATCTAAACTCGTCCGCACCGTGTGCTCTCGTCTTGAGTAGGCCTACCCGTGCGAGGTACACTGTTTTTTACTGTTTTTGTGTAACAATATCGTTGAAGTTCTTGTTACGCTCGAGACGATCACTTTCAGGAATCGAACGTAACATAAGGCGCACGCACAGCCATTCGACTTCGTTCCGTTATAGATTTTATAGTTCGGATTTCATGAGAAACACGCGGTCCTACCCGTGTACAGTAATAATTGTTTCTAAACATTCGTTCTCTCGTGTCATAAATATCTAATATAATATCGTGCCATAAATGTACAACGTTTCTGGGTACAATAATAAATGCTTAACAGCGTGGAACGTTTTATTTTCAAATCCGTGTGTACGCGTTTCTGTCAGTTAAACATGAATGTTTAATTCCGATTAAGTGCTTTTTTTTTTTTTTTACAAGCTTTTAATGTTTTTTCCTTTTATTTTTATTAATTTTTTTTTTGTTTATACACAACAAATGAAATATAATTCATATACAAATATTTTTTTTACAACTTTTTTATGAACTAAATATTTTGGCTATAAAAAACAAAGAGTTTTAAGGCATTTTAGTTATTTATTTGTTTTTTAATTTTTTTTTTTTTTTTTTTTAAATCATTTAAATCGAATTTTGGAATCATATTACTAACGCGCTGAAATAATACATCGCTATGTAAGTCTTTACGAGCACTAAACCTCATGTTTATTTGTTTATCGGTCGACACGTCTCTGTAGGTCTGCACTAATAACCGTACGATGTGCAAGTATTAAAAAACGAAGAACGCGTAGTCGGACAATGAAAAATCGTAAAACGTTATCGTATGTATGTTTTCGTTGTTCCGTTTGTCTAACACTGAAATATTAGATAATTATTGTACCGCGATCGCGTTGTATATTTTCAACGCCACAGTCACTGGGAACATAATGTCTTGGCCATAATGTTGTTCGTACCGAGCCGAAATGAGTGCATTATTACGTACGCCGCCTCGTAATCAACCCGGTAAATAGATATTACTTACGGTTCGGTCGCGGGTTTTATTTGTTTATTTGACTTTCGACACCCACATGCAGTACAAACATTTGGACCGTTCAGCCGAAAGGGCTCGCCGATTGGATATACGCGTATGTATGTACGCTAATATGTTTTAATAATAGGATACTGGTCGATGGTTTTATTGCCACCTGCAAAAAGCAAGGTTAACATTTTAAAACTTACTTTTATTTAATTTATAAAACGAGTTAATTTAAATAAACTCATTTATAACTTGACGAGTTAAATTTATACTCGTATACGGTTATTAGTCAGTGAGTTTATAATCACGTTTCATTTTTTTTTTTTTTTTTAGTTAAAATCCAGAGATTATAAGCATAAAAGTTATTCACAAGAAATACAAAACTGTCCAATATTTGTACAAATTAAATAAAAGTAATACAAGTAATAGAGTACATAAAAATAACCAATTCATTACATTTTATTCCTTTTTCTATTTAACTCTTACAGTTTAATTAAAAAAAAAAAAGAAAGGAATAACTCGGAATTAACTTTACATTTCTCTAGATTGAATGAACTTGAAAAGAAAAAGAAATTTAAAAATGTTATCAACTTGGAAGTCTGGCAGTAGGGGGGAATTATAACGTGTTTATTTTCACGTTCCGTCTTGGTCGTAAACTATACGCATCACTGTTAGAATAAATCACAATAGGAATAGTTTCACTGTTAATTTTGTATGTTTAAACGTTTTTCCATGTCTACTACTCGATAGGAACCAGGAGCTAGGACGCACCCGAACGCCCCGGGTCGAGAAAATGCCAATTCAACAGTCGAGGAGTATGGGCTCTGTAATTTTGTATACTACGTGAACACGATTGGGCGCGCACGCGCGGTGTATGCTACATCGTGGTGGCGATCGATATCGTCCGATCGCAATCGAACGATTTATCGCATGACGGCGGACACGAGGCCACCATAGCGGTTACACGCTGTACGCGAGCGATCGTTACGAAATGCTGTTGCGATAAATCGCGTTAGCGCGAAATAAAAACAAGATTTAAAATGGGGAGGGGAAGAAATAGTGCATTTGAGAAACGTAATCCTTTTGACATTTTTTTCGGAGGTTCACTGAAAAGCTTTCTGGTATCGAATTAATCGCCCACGTTAAAAAATTTATATTTATTGGTAATGAATTGGTTATAACAACGTTTATAAAAATAAAAAAAATACTTTTTTTTTTTCATAACTACCTGTCGACTGTAACGTCTCGTCGGCCGTAGCTGAGAGAGTCGAAGAAAGTGTTTTCAAACAATGACCAACACGTCTTCTACTTCTTTCACTATCTCGGTTTCAGCTGTTCCATACCATATCTCTACGGGACATGGAACGATATAGGGAACATGTAGGGTCCACCTTGCGATTGCTGATATTCACGAGCATGATGATACGAACAATACAGGGGCGGACCCAGAAAGAGGTTTGAGAAGTTAAAAAATATGTACAGTCGATAATCTTATAATATTTTATTAGATTTTACAATATCTGGGATAGTTTATAAAAATAATTTCTAAAAATAAAATAATCATCTAATAGATTGATTATATTTGTTTCTCGTCAGTCTTGTGACAACTAACCTAGTGTGCGTGCGTTAAAATGGAATCAATGAGAAAAATAAAAACTTTTCGTTATTAATGATTTCAAATATGAATATATTATTGATTTAAGGAAAATATATTATTTATCTATATTCTAGTTTTAATTTGTATTTATTTATTACAAACAAAAACGTTAATATTACTAACCTAACCGCGTATATTATGTATATATAATACTGGGCAACATATAAAATCAACAATTAATAATGAGGTTATTATTAATCACTTTTTTTATTACGAAAAGTGATTTATATTATTATTATATTAACCGAATAAAGTAAATCGTTACTTGCGAACGAAGCAATCAAATTTGTAGTACATAGAATAGAATTGGTTGATGCTACACGACACTATTCTGAAACAAGCTGACTCGAAGTAATGTAACTCTCGGTACGTCTCTGGAATGATGGCCGCAATCATCACACGTGGACCGGAAATTAGAATTGATTAATTATAACAATAATGTTGTCCTACAATTCCTCCGTGCCAATTGACACATTCCTCCATGCAAAAAAAAATTTGGCTTTCATATAAGTAGTACGGCTTGCGCAGTTTTTCTTTTAAAAATGTTCAAAAGTAATATTTGATCTTATAAGTTAAATTAGGCCTCAAAGGTCAATTTAGTTCTTAAGGTCGACCCTCGCACGTGAGGAATTTCCTCAAAGCCAGAACTGCGCTGTCCCAAGCTCAGAGACTTCCTCCTCGTGTGTGCTTATCTTTATTATACATATTTACATTTAGTACCTACGGCGCACACACGTGCTTGCTGTTAAATATATTACGCTATATCTATAGACAGCCGGGTCCAACCGCGTTATACAGTAATAATTATCTTTTATTAGATCATCTAGTGCCCGGCGAACAACTATAAATATTGATTAACGTAGGTGGATTTTTCACCCCTCCCCCTCCACCGTTCAGACACCTATTTATGTAGGTGGTCGCGTGCTCATGGCCGTTATAATATCGCGATAGAATATTTAAAATATCCATACACATACCGAGCAAAAGTGTTGAAGTCGAAAGTCTTTCGTCGAGTACGTTTGTCATGGTAAATATAAACATCGCAGGATGTGTATAATCAAGATTTAACGATAACACACGTCATCGTAACAATTATTGTTACTATAAATCTGATGGGACCCATTTTTTTAATATACCGTTACAAGTCGACGAACCGATTCGATCGGTATCCACGCCCCTGCAGTAACCTAACTCAACAAACCTATATCTTCAACGAAACTTCGTCCGTCGACTTAAATCCATCGTTCCTGCGCAACCGTGATATAATACGGACGATCTCGAAAACTAATAACGCCTTAATCGTTGTATAACATGTTGATAATTATATCTCGACCTTGAAAAACTCTAAAAATGTCCCTAGGACATTTTTATCATCACAATAATATTCGAACCTCTTCGTCTGGAACGAGAATGCGGGGAAACTATGATTAATTGCACGATTAGAACGATGATAACCTACAATAATACAACCGTATGTTACTCCAAAGCAAACACGAATACGTTAAACGATCGACATAACGATAAGAGTGAAAATTGATTTGATCCTTTAGTTGTTACTTTATCACTATCGATAATTCGTCTGTAACCGATCTCGCCGCAGCCTTTTCCCGCGACTCTGTACGGAACACAACGGCGCCGTAACGTCGTCGTAACATCGAATCACGTAGTACCTATTACGTAACATATTATTACGATAATATGATATCGCTAAAAGATTGAAAGACGCCTTGTATTCGTATACATATTAGTATAACAATCAACCGTCGACGGTTATATTATGTGCTCGCTATAGGTATCACAAATAAATGTCTGATTTTCCTGTTTACGATTTTGAACAGTTCGTATTTTACGGCAGACCGTAAACGTGAACGTACACAATCCTACAGTACGATTTCTATTATTTTATCGTACAAAACCATAAAAATAATAATAATATGCGTATAATTTATTTATATTTAATCATTTGCTTGGTAATGCATTAATTATGATAATTCGTATTAAATTCGTTATGAAATCTCCGGAACCGATTCACCAAACATACGAACAAAGGCGATGAAATAAGACGGCACGACCTATGTATATTTTATTATGTACATATTATATAGGTGCATTTTAATAAAGACGTTTGTTCGACTGTCGTACGAACCCGGACAACGGTGTTCCGTTCACGCACTTGTCAGTCGAAAATATCTTCTCGTTGTACCGGTAGTTTTTACATGCGTTACTTGAAATCACTGACGGCGTTTTCGATAACACATTATGTTGTTGACAATCGTGTCACGTTGGTCGTAGCAATATAACAGTGTACCAACTCATAACAGCTGTTCGAATAAACTTGTGCGTTAGCTGCTGGCCGAAGAACGGTAAAAATGTTTGTTTCGCAAAGTAATCAAGTAGTTGGTTTCAATACGGGCATGTAAGATTAACCATCCACAGAGCAAAAAGCGTAAACCTTTCACTTTTATTTTAATATAATCGACTACAAAAGTTCACTTTTATTAAAACCCAAAATATACATTACATTCGTTTAAATTTACGATCATTCGATTTTATTATAAGTAGCACTCACATGCCTCTAACATCCCCGAAAATTCAATAAACAAACTAAAATTATAATACGATCAAAAGCACTCCGTTTCATGACTAGTAGCGACAGGGCGTCTTGTAATGCAAGAATTATTTTGGTAATACTTCATCTTAATATAGGGGCTTCATTAAACATATTATAACCTAGGCCTCATTCATTCAAAATAATTTTTCAAACGTGCATATTTGCCACATATTTGTTCATCATTCAGAGAACATAATAATATTTGTAATAATATAGTGATATTTTGTAAAAATGTAATTGTATCTACAAGTGCGGCCAATCCATGCATGTCAATAGAATAGTAAATAATTATAATTATAATAATCATCAAATATTTATTGAATCACATCATGAACATTTTTTTTTTCTATCTATAGTAGATAATTTGCGTCGTCAACGATTGATCAAATTGAATTCAAATTTTGACGCCTTTCACGTGCCCTTCTGATTATGGTGCCCTGTGCCATCGCACGCGTTGATCATATCCAAAGCCGGCCATGAGCAGCGAATAGTTTGTCAGCAACCCAACAGTTCAAAATTGTACTCACATCGATCCGATTCGCGGAAAAGTACTTGAGTTTACAAAAAACTCAAGCAGAACAATTGAAGGTCATCTGCTCTCCCTTCCAGCACATGAGTAATATAAAATCAAAAAAAATCACATCTCAACGGTCAAAACCATCTACCGATCAAACAGACTTAAAACGAATGTCCACCCGGAACATCGCTTATCAAACCAGGAACCTGAATTCCGTTACAGACATTACGAGGCAAAGAATTAAATGAACACGTGTGCGGCAGCAGACGCACGTGCCGTCACCGCGTCGAACAGATCGTTACTAATTTTAATCCGAAAGCTACGTATTCGACGATTACTGAATGAACGCGATTATAAAATTTAAAACGATTCTACACACATTGTATAAGTATACGTTTCAGCCACGTGTATGGTCGGACGGTATCCGGAATAACGCGCGCGTTTTTCCGTTTCAAACGCATACATACGGATAGGAATGAAAAAAAAAAAATCGCCAACAATCGGCCGACGCGTCCTGCACAATCGTTAGGTATGCTTCTGCTTTCAGATCACACGGTGCACTGGTCGTTATCATTACGCCGCCGTACCGTTTGTGCGCATAATACAATTATTATCGGTGTAATACGCATAATATAACGCGCGTTGCATTATGACAACCACCGACGTCATTTCGCATGATAGGAATCGTTAATGATTTTTTTTTCACTGCAGGCGCAACAGTGTTTCTCAAACGGTTTTTTTTATATATATATATATATATATAGAATCGTTTTCGAATAAATTTCTTTTACCTCCCGGATATGCAACATTATGTGATTGATAATGACGACGGACGAGACGAAAAAGAAAAGAAAAAAAAAAGAACACGTTGTAGTGTCCTCGTCCGTTCGGATAAGGGCGGCTGAAAAATACGATAAAAATCACCACCGTTCCCGTACTCGTTACTCGTTCCATGGCCCATCCCCTCGCCTGTTAACAGTTCTTTCGGATCGCGAAAGTTTTCGTGAGTTTTCTCGCGACCATGGCGCGTCCGAAACGGTTGGGAAACACTGTTCATCGAGATGACCGGTGACCGAGAACCTAGGCAATACCACGAGGGCGTTGGTGCGGAGGAAGGATTTCGCGCTCGCGGCAGGCAACAATCGCGCACGACCACTTATAACGTACACGCGCAAAGCAACCGCCGTGTATCGTTTATTCTACTCCGACACAGCTCTCCAGAGGTCGCGATAATGACGCGAGCGCGTCCGTTTGGCAGCACAATGGTCGTGGCCGACGTACCGCAACCTGAGAACGCCAAACGTAAAACACACGATATTATACGTATTATTATGTAGATCGAACGCGCACCGATCGTTATTAGTGTACGCGTATTCTTAGATATATTATTATTGTTGTTGTTGTTTTTGTTGTTGTTGTTGTTATCTTGCGGTATGTTTATACAGTGCGGACGTCTGTGGCGAGGCTTAGCTCGTCGACCGGACGGATAACGCGGTCGCTGTGTCGGGCCGTGCCGGTCGAAAGGACATATTTCATGCATGCGCGCTCGCAACACTTGTATGGTTCGAACGATATCCGATAAGTCCCTGCAGGCTTCAAGCTCAGCGGCGTTCTCAATGCTATTTTGATGAGGGGGGGGGAATGAAATAAAAAAATTCTCGCAAAATAAGTCTCGGAGACTTTTGTCCAACTGCAATATTACGGTGTTATGGTTATCAATTCACGTTATGATTATTATAACTAATGTTTATATTCATCGAACTGTGTAGAAAAAAAGAAATATAAGTCACGGGAAATCTATAGCCCTTAATACCGTGAGAACTCCTATGACCTTCAGGGACACCGAGTTTTCCGAAGTAACGGCGCGACGTTCGCGAGCAATACGATGGCTTACGAACATGGCTTACAAAAAAGTAAGTATTAATAAGTAAGAGCGTATTCCCGTGTACCAAAGATCGCTGATTTCAATCCGACCTCTGGCCGACCGAGATCGACACGTGATAAGAGTTGAGATCACTCCGACCACAGATAAGTAGATCTAGCAATACGCGTGGGTACGTCCGCGCATTCTCGAAACGGATTTTGCGAAACGCGTTGGCAAGTGCGTCCTCAAGCTCAAAAACTGTGCTACCCCATCCACCCGAGGTGTTAACCGTAAATTTTACAGCACGAACAGTGGATTCGTGAGCCGTTCGTGATTCGTACACTTCCAAAACTATCCGCGTTTGTTACGTGTATAGACATACTCACGTGCGGCGCTCTAATCTAGTTCTATCTGTTGCGTAACGTCGGCCAAGACAGTTTAATAGGCAGCTACCGCGCTGCCGGTGAAATATGTGTGAAAGAGAGAGAGGGTGAGAGAGAAATAAATACCGCTACGTGACGACTTCGCGGCTCTAAAGGGAATAGATCTGCTGGATGGCGAACGTGTTTCGATCACGTACCGAGCGGGCACAGAGTACGCTCGTATCCGAGTGATTTATAATACACTCGTCCAAAACGGACGACGACAACGATGGTGGACCCACCCGCATGGCCGAACGAGTAATAATAACAATAACGATAATGATAATAGTAATGGTGTTATAATCGCGAAGGCGCGTCCGCAGTGCCTCGTTTTAGCGGTGGACTGTGACGACGGGACTTTTACCGTAGTAGGGACCGTACGCGTTCAAAATAAAAATTAAAATTAAAACACGAGTATAAAATTACGCAAACGGTCCACCCGATCGACCGAAAACGGGTGACGGTGGTATTTTCGGCACGCCTAACCCGACCTGACGGATCAATAACAGCCGCCGTGACCATCGACTCACGACAGTGCCGGCGGCAGATTTTGTGGGGCGGATATTTTCATGAGGCCCTAGATGATCTATTCGTGATACCGAAAAAAATGTTCTCCGACACCCTGGTACTTGTATGACATTTTTTTCTATTTTAAAACAACTCATGCAAAACCTTTTTATGGTGCTAATGATATATTTTGTCAGCAAAGCGTCAACAAAACATATCATTGTTCATTAATTCATTATTACTGTATTAACTTTTATACAGTATCTACTTGTTGAACATAATAATGAAGTTAAACATCAGAATACCTCCTGAAGTGGCAGCTTCTCAAATTTAATAGATTTCAATTGATTTACTGATTTATACTAAAGAAAAATAAATGTACAACTCTATACTCAGATAAACCGTGTTCATAAAAACGTTGATGGTTTGGACTCAAAATATATTTGAACTCGGAGAATGATCTTTCAGCGCGATCGTGAACGTTTTCGACCATGTTTCGAAAATATCTCAAGAGAAAAATCGCAATTTCGAAGTAAGTGAACTTTCCCCGGACACTCGACAACAACGTAAAATCACTGAAGAACCACACGTCCCGAGGTAATGTAACACATTATTGTTTTGTAAATCTATTTATCCGTTAATTTATGTTAAACATTTTTTTTTATTTATTCAATTTTTTGGCTTACGCGTGCGAAATAGAAACTTGTCGACATTAAGAACGTTAGTGCTCTTGCACCAATAAGTTCGGTTTTGTTCGGCCGACTGCTTGATTCGGGCGCAATAGAGTTCGACGTCTGGGCCGTAGCAATGGGGTGGCGAGAGGTGCCTATGCCCCGGGCACAATTCCTGGGAGAGCGCTAAAACGAACGAATCTCGCAATTAATGTTAAAAATTACAACGGTCGATGTGATATATTTTGTTAACAAAATCTTCATTTTAATTCCATAACATCCTTCTAATAAACGTAATATTTTTAAACTAAAAAACGTATAAGGGCGCGCTTTGAAGTTTCACCACGGACGCAATGTTTACGGCACTGTTCAACGTGTCCACACGGAATACACCGTACGCGCGTGTTCGCGCACGAATATTACCGGCACGTGCTAATAATACATTGCTCACACCGTTACGGCGTACAGTAATGACGAAATTATGCGTTTCGCGGGTTTCCGGTTCGGGTCCGTGTGCAAAACATTAATGCGCTCGTTACCGATTTCACAACGACTCTCCCGCCCCGTGGACGACCGTGTACACCGCGAACGTACCGAGTCGGCAGTGTCCGCAGCGCGTCTCGCTTCGGTCGGTTTATACATAATTTTTTTTTTTCCATGTCAATCACCGTGTAGGTACATCAGCCGTTTTTGTTTTGCCTTTTTTTTTTTTTCCCCGAAAAACCCGTTCGATTTGTTAACATAAGCTCCTCGTGTACCTAATGCGTATTTTTTAATATTTAATATTTATTATATTATAATATATATAATAATAGACATTGGTTAATCGATTAATAAAAAACATATTAACACAAAAATAAAAATATTAATACTATTAAAATTGTTGGCAATTTCCATTTTTTTTTTTTTTTTAGTAAAGCTATTAATCTTTTTATCATATTTTACAAGTAAATAATACTATTTAAAACATTAAATGTAATAAAGATATTAAATAATCATAATTCATAGTTTATTAAATTTTAATGTTCTGAGCAGTCCAACATTAATACAACAAACAAGGAAATAAAATAATAAGTAATAAAAATAACAAAACAAAATTAATAAGTAATACTTAAAAAATGTTAAAATAGTAAATTAAAGTCTTTTGAATCACGAATCTACAATTGTGAAACGAACTAAGATATACTAGTCCGAGGTGTAAAGTGTAACTATTAACTAGATATGAATATAAATCCGATTCGTAGTTAACAACCACCACAGATAAATATAATTTGTTATGATAACAACCATAAATGTGGTTTATCATATGAAATAATAACGAAAACGAAGGAAAAAACTCATGATATCAATGTCGTTGTGTAATATTATACTTATATACACAAACAATTAATTAAAATATATTATATATAACTTAAATCAGAATTAAGCTAGTTAAAAACAATTAATGGCTAGAAAAAAAGCTAGGAGTAAGATTGTGTTGAAAAATATTCAAGCAGCAAACAGTAGTTTTTGTTTAAAACCAAAAGTGTATTTTAACCGTCGATTAGAAAAGTTATCGTGATAAGTTTTTTTTCGAAAATATATCGAAAAAAATATCGTGTTGCTCATTTCATATTAAAATTGTAAATTGTCTTGTGGTTAGAAATGATAACTAATATCAACTTTCTGAAAAGCAATAATGTATAATATTGCATTCGAACCTTTTGAAGAAAAATCAATCGGATAAGATACAGAAAAATAGCGATACGAACATTTGCGACTAAATGTTGATCGTTAATGTATTTTGTTTTCTAAGTCTCGTGCAACGTTATAATGTCGATGCAAAACACCCGTTCGACATTAGTGTACAAACCTCTGTTGGATTTCCATAGAAACCGTTTGATTTGCAATAATTAACATGAGTCCTTCTTCGTGACATAATATTATTTTACGAATGACATAACGTATGCATAACGTTACATTACACAGCCTAGGCAAGTGTACCTCAGGCCATGATTAAAGGCAACGCATAATTTATATATTTTTTTTTATTCAAATCTATCTGTTCACAATGCATATTACACATCGACCCGGTATATCCGCGAGCGGAGACCATTATGTATTGGCTCGTCGTGATCGCGCAATAACTGACGGTTTTACGAATTTTTCCACCCGTATCGCATCCAGGCACATCGGCGAAGACGCGGGATACAACGCGCATAAATATTATTACCGTGCGGGATCGCGTTCTTTCCGTTCTATTCGCTAATAATAATTATATTGCGCAAATTCAAAACGCACAAACAACAGAAATTAGCCAACGATACATAATAGTCTGCCTGTTGACCATAATAAGGCAAAACGGCTTGTGCGCGTATAGGTCCTTACCAACGGGTATATAATATCTTGTGTACAAGTACGTTTCGAATCGCTACACTCTATAGTGCATTACGTCATAACTGTAATCGTATTCGACGCCGCGTACATCGATCGCCGTTATTATAATACGCATATAATACGAAAACAGAATGAGTCAATTTTTCGTTAACACGGACAATTTTTTTCCTACATTTGTGAACTGTATGATCGTATTTATACATTTTTTTAAATAGAATATATTTCCTCTTAAAATAACATCGATTTTGAAATACAATTTAAAATAAACGATCGTCGAATAATAGGTTCAATATAATACTTAATATTTTTTAAGCGAAAACGCAATAAACATCGTTACTAAGTAAAAACTCGGTAAACCACTTGAAAAACAACACTTGTTTTTTGGCTTATGGTGATTCGCCGGAGAAATGGGTATTGACATAACATTGCACTTTAGAATTTTAAGTAATTAAATTAAATATGATACACTTTATAACTAATCAAATGTATATTGTTGAATTCCAGTGTAGAAGGGGTACCGAAACGCACTACCTACGAATATTCGACGCGACGCGACACCCTTCGCTAGCTGCTACATAGTTCACGAAGTCATCGTCGAGAAAATTAAAATTCTAGTACCATCGTAATCTAACCTTTAATTCTAAGCGTCGAATAAATCATCGGCAATGGTTGACATTAGAATACCGATCCAACATAATTGCGAACGACCGCATTTTTTACCCTACGAAATTTCATGACCTCGACCAATAATATGACCTATTTATAAGCCTGTACTGTGGACTATGACGACTGAAGGGTAGATTTTCGATTGTTTCTCGTTTTCTATAACACTTTGCAACAGCATTTCATTTAGTTAATCGTCTTATCGATTTTAACACAACATTATATTTAAACGTTAAATTATAATATTACCGCCGATTCCAACAACAAATATTTTTATTTAAATAAAAAGTATCGAAAAATTAGTTTCTTAATACACGGTATGTGGGCAATAGTAATTTTCCTACAAATATCAATTTCCATTTTATTTCGCTTTATCTTGAATAATCTAATTAATAGTAGGTGTAAAATTTGTGTTTTATAAAAATAATATTCAAACAGTTCTCCTTAAAAAATTCAAGTTAATAACTTGAAGAAAAATGGAAGTTACATTATTTTATTTATATTTATTTGAGAAAAAAAATATAAAAAATATAATCTGACTTTAAGAGGGGAAATTGAAATGAACGGACCAGGGCATCAACAATTGTTGATCAACGATTATTGATGTATTCGCGGAGGTGGTGTTGGAGATCACTCATACAAACCCTTGCACTTTCACTTCAACATTATTATTATATAATATAAAATCAAAATATACTCTATAATGGTTTGAAGTAAACACCATAAATCGACTTACAATGACTATATCTAATTTAAAACGTACCTACTGAAATTGTTTTGAAATCTTTCAAGTTTGATGGAATATTATAGTTCAAAATCGTTCTCCGTTCGATTGCCTAATTCAAAAAATATAAAATGTACATAAAATATGTTTTGGATATTATCTGGCCTACATATGTGTATAATGTGTACAATAAAGGTACAATAATATACTTGAATATTAAAAATTCGTATGATAGTGATCTGTCCCGTGATTTCACATTTTTGATTTGTGACCTTGCTAACATATAGCTATGTTACAATATGTTATCATATTAAATTTCTATTTTTTTTTCTTTCAAATCAGATAATTGATTATTATTTGATTATTTTTACACTCGTTGTTAGTGTGAAACTCGTACACCGATGAAGTTAAATCTAATTTATTATCAAAGTTCCTGTCTGTTCTTTAAAACTGGTATTTTATGATGTGTTTTACAACGCGTTTATGATATTGTTGATTATTGAGTTAATTTTACTGCGATCAGTAATCAAATTACACAGTCACTTATATGCTCTTCAATGTGAATGTGTAATAATAATAATAATATTGATATTACAATAACGTATATAATATTTACTACTAAGTACCTGCTTTTTTTTTTATTCAGTTTTATTAGTATTATAATCTAATTACCAAATTAAATAGTTTATGTTATTTAAGTAAGCACAACAAAAAATTTGTTGAAGTTCAATCACATTTGATACAGTTATGAGTGACTCGTTTGTAATTTAATACGTGCTGAGTAAAATTCCTCAGTGATCAGCGTGGATGACGATTTGCATACAAGTCTACATGCTACATACTATACCTACTATAATTAAAATCAAAACAACTGATAATTTATAAAAAAAAGAAATAATTTGTAAAATATATATACGAGTATGCGTATCTTTTACATATAAATCATGCATTTAACATACATGTATTCGACAAGCGAATCGTGAGGTAAACAAGTTTATTCGATTGGAACACTAACTGAAGCACTTTGGCGATCGGTTAACAATCACGCAAAAAATGTAACATGTTTACACAAATTAATATTTCTTTGTATAAATAAATATATATTTCTTTTGTTTACAAACGTCCCATGAAACAGTACTATTACCAATATTATTAATTGAGCCCGGTTTTTAGTGCGAAGAGCATATTATTTTCAATTGATCTAAGACAATGCTTCCCAAGAACATAATTCGTTTCGTGTAACTGATAAAAAGATGAAACTTTAATTTAAAATTTTTCTATTTTTCATGTTTAGAGTAATTTTCGATAATTTCATTAGTTATCAAGTATTTTCGTATGTCTTACAGTTTAATAAATTAAATTCAACTAATTTATAATATTATCTGATTATAATTTATTTATTTTATCAATTGTCGATGCACCAAGTTAATTTTTTTTTTAAATTACAGTCTTTTTTTTTTTTTGTGTTATAAATTAAGTACCTAATACAAGACAACACGTTTCATAAAAACACATTCCTCGTTTCACTCAGAATCTAAAATGTATAAATAATTTTCAAAGGTACTTTCAGCTACTTTTTGGTGCATTTTTCAAAGTTTTTACGAGCATTGAGATCCGGGTTGTAATTATTGTCATCTTTGTCAGACACCTCGGCGACATCGGTTCAGAAACGTGAAAACTATCAATTTTCTTAATTTATTCACCACATCGAAGATAACATTATTGATGATGGTACCATGGTACCAATGTGCAGACGTATTCATGGGCAAAATTCAACCATGAGTTCAATAATATGTATCAGCTTGATTCACCGTAATTTTGCGTGACTGGTCGCGTCATGTCGTCAACAATATTTGTATACGTACATGCGCAGAATTTAAAATAAAAATAAAACCCATTAGCTCATATGTTTTCGTATTGTTGTAAAACATATTCTACTTGTTGCCGTCTACTTGTGAAAACTAATCCCCTACCTAACCACCGTCGAAGTGTTCGCGAGTAGTTTTTTCTGTAATATTATACACGGGTCCTGTTCGTTTGTTGTTTGACATATCGCTCGGAATACGTTATTAAAAAATCGCCATAACAGAAAAAGCGGAAAGGGAATTGGATGGACAGGATTTAAGACTTCGTTTATCGAAATTCACCTCAATCGACCTTTAGTTTATATTTAAACAATGGGTATGATCTTGGTGCACATAAAACACGTGCGCACCATTCATCCGGTGGAAGTATTTAACATAGCTCCCTTACTGTTTTCTACCCACTCAGTACCTGAGAGTCCTGAGAATGCACTAAGCCATATGCAGTTTGCGAATTTTACAGGACATAATATTTTACCAGTAAAATACAATATCTCATCGATAAATCGAACGAACACATATCTGTATTATACAGCACGATTTTTTAAATGTTTTATTCGTACAGTCGAATCAGAACAACAATAGATGATTACAATAAAAAGCGACGGAAATTACTGGTCAAAGAGGAATCTCGTTGGAGGAACACTACGATACGAATATGTTAATAAATAAGTCAGTCATGAAACACTGTAGTATTAATCTTTTAGTAGGTTTGCCATAAATAGTGAGGGAAGAAAGTTCGGAGATTGGAGGATTTTGATGATAAACAAAACGATTATTAAAACTTTTGTAGCGGAGTTAAGCTGTTTCATTTATTAAAGGTGTTTTGAGATCAGGGTTGAAGAGTGTGGTTGGAAACACGGAAAAGAGCTTCGGAGAATTTTGGAACCTTCGAAAATTCGATTGGATTTATCTGTCGTGTACTATGTACAACGATTATTGCGTGTCGATTTCCAACGAAAATAGACGACAGAACAATATTACGATGTGATGTAATACGTTTGTAATGAATTCGGTGTCGAACGCGTACGTCCCCGATATTGCTTTTGTATATCACTTTCGACCATGCGCGAATTTCTCGACGACGTGACCGAAATTATCGATCGATCTACGCACCGAAATAATCCCGTCAGCCGTCTCGGACTTACACGCTGGCTGCACGTCAACGCTACATTTGATTATTTACAGTGAATTAATAACAACGTCGAACGGCTTACGATCAACTGATTTTCATCCGGAGTGTGTCGAGCCCACACGTATGCGCGTAGGTATACGCCCGTGCCTAATCAACCGCGTGATTCAACGCCGCGCGCCGACAACTAACGTTCTACGACAATGGACCCGCGGTGTTCGTTTACTGTACATTTTCCGCAAACCCGACGAAAACAACATTTCCAAAACCGTATAGCAACATAGTACATCGCGTTTGGATCGAGCCAATTATTGTCGGATTGTGTACCGCGGTGCAATCAATCACACCACGTAAGGTTTCGTTTGTAAACGCAAACGGTCTGATAATAATAATAATAATAATAAATTCGCACGTACGTGTCATAAATCGAGGCCAACTTAACGTTTTCGACCAATTCCATCAGACATAACACGTATCCGTTCAACGCCGAGGGAACTGCCAAGGACGTAATTGGATTGTGAGTGATTTGAAACGTTATACTGTTTGAACGTACGAGACGAAAACGTGTGAGCTAGTCAAACAGTTTGGTCCTAATCGCGTACATAATAACAGGACAAATCGCCTGTATTTTTCAGTTTTTCACATCAGAATTCCCGGCCTTTGGATTATCAATTCAACATTCGAAAAAAATATCCGCTTCTGTTTTGAATCAAAATTGTAAACAAAGAATAATTGTTCCACTAAATCGGCTGACATTTTTCCATGAGTAATCTCCGTAAGTGCGATATTTCACATATAGTGCTCGGTAAAAGGTATTTTTGTTTTTAATTCGTTATACCATACGACGCCATAACTCTGATTACCGGTTAGCGCGGTAACTATACCGTATACCGTATGTGCTCGTTTCCTGTCAAAATATCCATAATGCTCAGTACGTCTGCGTGCGTATCGTTATTGTAATACGAGAAACGCGGCCTGCGTAATGTTGTTTTTGTGCACGAAATCGACACGTGAACATTCCATATT
The DNA here is from genome assembly GCF_003268045.1 of Sipha flava. Taxonomy (NCBI): domain Eukaryota; kingdom Metazoa; phylum Arthropoda; class Insecta; order Hemiptera; family Aphididae; genus Sipha; species Sipha flava. The sequence goes on from NW_020272774.1 coordinate 2,266,082, forward strand.
TCCATATGTTTCCGTTGTTATTTATTGCTAGAAAGTATCGAATTAGTATCATCGACGTGTTCTTAATATATGTCTGTACGCGACCCGGTTTGTGTGCGTAACAATTGTCTGCAGCCTTAATTTCAATCCGTATTCCCGTCCCTTTCATTTGTGCTGTAATATATGCAATACGATGTGATGTTTGTACTATACCAGCTGCAGAATTACCCGATTTCGCGGGAATGTTTTAAGATTTTACTGGTAAAAAAAAAAATTAGATTGAAAAACACGCACGATCGTAAAATAATCTGTTGATGCTTAGTTTTATTTATAGTACTACATTAATCTACACATATAATGCGTCAAGCGGTCAATATTCAAATTAATATATTAAATAAAAAAATAAAAAAATTTCTTAAGAATTCAAAAGTGAAAAATTTATAGATCTAAAGCTAAGCACAAAACTATTTCTACTCTAAAAAATCCGATATTCTCAAAAAATTATTTTTTATACGCTATAGTTGACCGATACACATATTAATAAATAGGTTCCCTCGACATTTAAAATTAATAGGTATTACAGTAATCTTAGATAAATGCTGATCAACAAGTGGGTGGTATTTAAAAATATATCTACGACTTAATTTATAAGCATATCATTATTTACACTGACGTACACGTTGATATATTACAGTATTCACATTTACGGCGCAAAAAAAAAGTTATATTAATAAACTATAAGTTGTGCCACAATAGAAATATTGCAACATCCTACCGCGGTGTGTAAAGTATACAAAAGTACATATGTACAGTAAAAATTTCCCTTTAATTTCGATTTCCAACATAATTTATAATATTATTGTTGTGGACTGCGTACCGCGATTTTGTAAAACCAATACATTTCCAATTATCTATTATTACCTAATCTATCATTCATACATGTTGCTGCGTTCACCGCGACCAAACCCCGCACTAGTCTTACATTTCATGTGTCCTAATGGAATAGTAGTTGATGTTATTAAAGAAATGAAAAAAACGAAATACGTTCGCATACACGAATACACGCGAATGAATCGACACTTATTAGATAAATATGTGTACTCGTACACATAGAACAATAATAATAATTTTATGTATCGACTTCAACGTTTGCACGGAACGTGTCTGTTCGTATATTATACGAGTATTGCGAAGGTGTGAATACGTTATCATATATTACGCATGCAATATGAGAAAAGGGAAAATATAAATTTAAAGTAGGATTTGATTTTAATTCGTATAATCGCGATTCGATTTGTGCATTAACACTCTATAATATAGAGTCTATATTAATTATTTATTATATTATGTAGGCATCGTTCTATCGTTTTATATAATAAATACATTTCAACCACAAAACAGTAACATTGATTTACTCACTTCGCCATGTAGTGCATGTAAGTGTATAATTTAATCGAATCACTTGTATGTACTCGTATAGTCAATACATATATATATATCATGTTTAACTGTACATAAATAAATATTATATATTAGTTGGGTACGTGTTTGGATTTATTTTTATTTTTATTATGGGCGTTTCACTACTGGAACGAGTGAGTCATTTTTTTAATCGGTGGATTTATTCTCTCCGTTTTTTTTTCTTTTATATTTTCGTCTCAAGTAAATAACAAAGGTGTCTGTAGCCGAGTTGTTTTGCAATTCAATTCGAACAGTATCGAAAAAACACTATAAGATATGGGAACATCGATTTAATTTCGTTATATGTTATTCTTGGTAATTTATATATATATATATATATATGTATGTATGCGCATACGCAACGACTGCATTGCGTACATCGTCGTACGCACTGCAGAAATACATCTTTCACTCTACTGCAGTTGTCATGGCTATTGTGTGGTTGGTTGGACAATATACAATGTAATACAAATTATGTTTGTACAATACAGTGCATACATAGTGGATACTCGATAACTCGAATTTTCGGTAACTCGAAGGAATGTTTTGCCCCCTTCCCTCTTCTTCTAAAAAAAACCATGCAGATAAGTCCTCGTCAAAAATATATGATAAACAGAAATAACCGATTTCTTCAAAAAATAGAGTGATCATAAATACAATATTTTAATTGACTGAATTTAAGATTTTTTTTTTTTTTTTAGTGCTTAACAGGCCTTTTATAACAGTTTTTACAAGCTTCTATCAAGTATTTCCAGTTATTTAGATTTCTTGCTTTTTCTATTGTTATTCTATTATCCATTTCCTTTTTATCCTTAATCATTCTATTCAGCTTCATTGCCGGTGTTTTTTCTCTTAGCCACTTTTTTCCTGGGTTGCTGATCAATACATAGCAAATAAGGTTTCCATCAGAACACCGAAGATTAGTTTTTTCAAAAACTTTTTTTAAATATATTTACATATATTATATGTTATACTCCCTAGTATATTAAGAATAAAAGGTAAATATTGTCGTGTACGCCGATTAAATCATACGTATAGATACAAATAAGCAACTTGAATTAAGGTAACACTCAAAATAAAGCAAATTTTCCCCGTAGTGGTCGATTCGCACGACCACCATAGAAGGACTTTTTACTCAAGCGTCTTTTATCAATTCGCCTAACCTAATTAAACATATTTGTTGCCAACGCTCTAATTGACAGTATTGGATGTACGAAAATTGAACAATTGTTTTATTATATTCAAAAATGTTATATTAATCTGTTTTCTATTGCGATAAAAATATAAAGTTTTTTTTTTTTTTTTAATGTGGTTATGCTTCCTGTGACCAGGATTTATTGTTGATACTGATTTAATACTAGAATATAAAGATGTCATTCGCTGCGTACGTCGTTTGATAATATAAATTTTGTCATATAACTTGATTTCGGGTTTTCGTCTCCGATCCATTTGTACTCGAGCTATCAAGTCTCCATTGCATCCGTATCAGCGATACGTGCGCGGTTCCAGGTCAATAATCAATCGATCGTTAAAGTCTCCGGTGCGGCGGGCAATGTTTTGGTTTCAGGTTATTAGTAAAAAATGGTTATGGTTATTATTGTACACTAGAAGCAACGGTTCTGTTAATTGATAAAGACGCTCTCCGCGTAGTACCTATATCATAATTGTTTAATCTCCAGTCGGTTTTTACACGATTCTGTACGCGTACACATTATAATAATATGCACGTTTGTTGTTTTCTTTTTCTATTATAACGTACTCACACACACACACACATACACACGTGCTCGAGCCGAGGAATGATTTAATGCGTCTAAAACAGCAAACCGTGTTTTATGGTACCCCCTGAGCACGCGGTCTCTCCGTACGTAAGCTACACGAAAAACGGTGTGTTTATTTTAAAATGTTTTATCGCCGGTTTGCAATCTCCACGCCCTATCTTAATGGAGTTACCTACAACGTATGTGTGTGTGTGTGTGTGTGTGTATGCGCGCGCACGCGCACACTGGTACCCATATAATATTATATTTATAATAGCATTAATATATTTTTTTTTATTTGTATTTTCTACTACCTACCTATCTACCAAAAGGTACACACGAACACTTATAATATTATAATACAGGATCACGCGTGGCGTGTAACCCAATACGCGAGCGATCGCGTTCGTTCTTTATGGCTTCGCTCAGGGCTAATATATACGTACGTGGAAATCGCGCAACGATTAAAACGTTTTGACAATAAAAGCTCGACGGTTGGTTGACAAAAAAATAAAATATTAAATGTATACGCGTGTGTACATGTTGAATAAATAAATTAATTAAAAAACGTAAAATAATATACGACCACACGTCGGCTCTCGCGACGGTTTACACGAGCATATCTAAATATTTGATATTTTACACGTACGCACTGCGTTTATTCTATGAAATACTATTGCGTGCAATATCCGATTCCTTTAGAAAACGGTAAATCTATACTACTATATAAAATGAAGTCGCTTTTTTTGTTCGGGATAAACTCCGAAACTACTTATTCAATCGTCGTGCAATTTTTTTTAAATTAAAGAGGACATCACAGAGAAGGTTTAAGGCAAAAAATTAGTCCGATTAAGTTAATAAATAATTAGTTATTAGTTATCTATATATATATATATATATATATAAATGGTACCAAAAATGTACAACATTTCATCAATTGAGAACGGCTGAGCCGATTTAGCTCAATTTTTTTTTAATTATTCATAATTGCCAGGAGAAGGTTTTTACGAAAATTTTTTTTAGAAAAGTGCTATTGTTTAATAATTCATTTTAAATTTAATAATTTTTGACCCGGTCGATAACTGCACAATTGAAAATGAATTATTAAATAAAACTATTAAAAAACTATTAAAAAACTATAAAAAAAACTATTTAAAAACTATTAATTTTATTTTTGGTAGTAAATGACGGGTAGTATTGCATAAATATTAAACAAAAAAGATCCCGCAACAAGTGTCAAAACAAATAAGAATGTTAGTTCGAAAAATTATTATGCATATCGGTTGATGATTAGACGCGATCAGGACAAAATTATTCTACGATATCATGAACTTCGTCAACAATTCATGGTCGAAATGTATAGAGAGCGAACGATTTTGATACTTGCGATTCAATCAAAAAAAGCTGCATGCAGAAGATTCTCAAAACAATTGTTAGATATTGGAGATGGGAAAGTTACTACAGATGAAACGGAATGTATAAAATTACCGACCGATTTCTGCACAATCATTTATTCGCAAGATGCTCTCATTGACTAGATATTTTCCAATGTACACAGACAATACACAAATCATGAGTGGCTGGCAGAAAGGGCAATTTCAGTAGTAAAAAATGTGGACGTCAACGAATTGAATCTCAAGATAAACATTTGTTACCAGGAGATATGGTGTCATACAAATCTATAGATATAGTTTGCTATGCTACTGAAGCTGTAAATTATCTAACAGAGTTTTTAAACTCATTGGACTTACCAGGCATGCCATCGCATAATTTACAATTGAAGGTTTGTTCTCCGGTTATTTTGCTTCATAATTTGACCTACCATGGTTGTACAACGGCACGCGATAAGTTGTTAAAAAATTAATGAAAAATGTTATCGAAGCCATAATTTTAAATGGCAAATTCCGAGGTGAAAATATATTATTACCGCGAATCTCTATTATACCCATAGATGTGCCAATACAATTTAAACGCCTTAAATTTCCAATTAGATTGGCATTTGCAATGACTATCAATAAGTTTCAAAGCCAAACGATGTTTGTAGCTTAGATTTGAGTAAATCATATTTTTCACACGGACAATTATACGTGGCGTGCTCTCGAACCATCCAGTTTGTGTTGGCGAAATATGGGATAACAAAAAATATTGTACACTCTGTTGCATTAAAGGATAGATATTGTTTTTTACTAATATTGTCATAATTAGCGATATATATAATTTTAATGGATCAATTTTAGTAAATTATTAAAAAAATAAATGTTTGATGTTTTTTCATTTTTATATTTCGTCACCATTCATAGCACTCCATATCTTTTCCTTACATCCTTATCCTTACCCACATTCTTACATGCCTATATTTAATTAGTTATTTTTTTCTAGCAAAATATTCTCTAGAAATAATTTATATGACAAAACAACGTTTGTCGGGTCAGCTAATTTAAAAATTAATAAATGAACATAATATGAGTATACGTAAGGATATTACGAATTACTTGTAAAGACTAAACAAATTTGTATACGTAGTTGATGTTTGTTTTCCGATTCATAAATGATTCGTATGCATACTTTAATACTTTATTTCCAATATCATAGGCCATTTCTAAACCACGATCTACCAAATACTTACATATTTTACAAAGATTAAATTGTGTTACATGAACAATTTAAAAGACCCAGTAAATATGTTTTGAATATTATTATTATATCATATCTTATTCAAAATGGTTGAAGTGCATTTAGCTCGATAACGGAGCCATAACTAGGGTGAAACGAGTGAGGCACTCGCCTTGGGTGCTTGAAGCTGGGGGACGCAAAAATATTAAATAATTAACTTATTTAAAAATATGTTATTTCTTGTTTTCTGGAAACTTAATTACAATTTTTAGATTTTTCTGAATCGTATTATACATATTAAAAGCTGTAAGTGTGACAACTCTACAACCTAGGTTGCGCATTGCTTCAGTTCTACCTCAGGATAAAAAATAGCTCGAGACGGCTCTGCTCAAAAAAGTCATATTCGTTTCTTTATAAAGAATTTTATGTAATATTGCGTATCTATATAATCGTGTGGATCAGGATATGTTGGAAAATATTTTTAGTATTTTTCAACAAAATGTGGTGGTTCGAATTAAAAGATAAAAATAATATGGTATATATTATTATTTTATTTTTATTTTTTTTTTTTTAAAACTTTGCCTTATAAAAAATGATTAATTGTTAAAAGTGAGTTTTATTATTTTAAACATTTATCTTGATGCGAGTGCAGTTCGACAATTACCTGTTTTTCATACGAGTGCAATAGTTGACTAAGATAAGTGCAAATCGACCTTACCTTACACGTTTGTGCACAACATTATTGTTTGTATTTTATGAATATTATATACGTTTTTTAAACCTTTTAATTTTTATTTTACCTCCGATCTAAAAACACACACACGTATTTAAATATAGGTATTCGAACTTGCCTCAAAAGATCCGTATCTCCCAATGGTGTAGAGCTCATTAAAGACAGATTACATCAGAATTTTTTTTTCTTTTTTTTTTATTCCACTAGGTATAGGGCGCCATATACACACCACACGTCGTCGTATACTCTCGTACACAACAATAATTATGGTAATCGAACGCCGAATTTGGCTGGATTCCGTATCTGAAAACCGGCAAACGTTATCTCGGTCTAAATCTAATGGCATCCGATATATTTACACGGTCGCTCGTTAAACGCACAATTAATTACAATTCGATTTCTCTATATTTTTATCGGTTTTTTTCAACGTAAAATTTACGATACGTAATTTAAATTAAGAAAAAGTGTCATCACCTAATGACTTAAACATTCTACCCGTTCAAATAGCCAGACTACAATATAATATAATGTCGTATGTATATTATAATGTACCTCTCGATCAGAATAATATGTGTTGATGATATAATGTATATCGAACGGATATCTTAAATGAGTTTTTTTTCCGTCTCGAAGATAGATATTCATAATTTACATATAAAAGCAATATCGATTAAACGTTTATTATTTTTGAATAGTTTTCCTTTTGTTCGATGTGTTATAAAACTTCAAACGATGGGTTATACATAAAGATGCGATACGTACAGTCACGGATCCAGAAACTAATCAGCGGAAGTGGAGGGCAAATTAATCTTTACAGAATGGAAAACTTTTGAAAGACTACACAGGCCACGTACCTCGATCAGTTCTGTATACGATATTACAAAGTACGCATAAAACGATAAAAATTAGATAACCGTAAATGTGGTTAGCCCCTAAATTGTTTACGGCCTACTCAAAGTAAAACAAGTGTCTAACAATAAGACAAGTTCAATGGGGGGTGTTTGCCGTTCGGGTTTCATTCCGATCGTCGTTAAACGCGACGACACGACGGTACGACGTTACGCGCGTAAAATCGCACGAAAACGCAACAAACGCGTACAAACTGCTAGCTATCGCCGCCGACATGGTCGGTCCGACGCCGGACGGTCACAATCGCTACGCGTCGCGTACGATTTTCGCTCGGTCGAAATCCGATCACGGATCTATTTAATTTTTTATTTTTCACGGAATGCTCCGAGACGACGTAAACGCGAGCGCGTCGATTCGGCTCCGGCGGAAAACGGTACACCGGAATGCGTTCGGAGACGTTTGCGCACGTCATCCGAAATAAGCATTCTTGCGCGGCGGTGCAAACGCGATAATCGCGCGTTAATGTGGTGATTGCGATGGGCGCGCGAACGGTGTTACCACGCGGAATCGTTACGCGCGCGTCCTATTAGCGTTCACGCGCGTTTGAAACGCGCGCGCGCCCGGCGAACACTCGGTATTGGATCATTACGAATGCGCGCGCGATATGATTTTCGGGGCGGCACGACATCAAACGAGTGTGCCGACGGACGACGCGGAGATATTATCATAACGATATTATCAACTATCATGATTTTAACGTACCGTTATTGTTATTATTACGCGCTGAAGGTGGTGTCGTAGGTGCCGCGCGCGGTCTACGAATATCTTACGCGGCGATTCGTACGCGTTCACGCACGCATAATACGAACTGCACAAGTACCCGTATGGTCGTGTTGCGGTACGCGACCTACCCCCGTATGTGCGTCTACTCGTTTATGCCCACGGTTACGGCCGGCCGTACACGTCCGACGTAACGAAATATTAATAAAACCGTCAGCAGCGCTTTGTTCGTGGTCGGCCTAACAACGGGTGCGTACCGATTGCGCCGAAAATCGCGGGTTATGAGAGAAAAATGATGGGATAGGGAAAAGGTTAGGATCGACTGAGCCGATCGATATTCGTTTGTAACATAATGTTCCTACATATATATAAACGTGTATAATACTATTACCACTGGTTTTAGAACTTACAGATTGGCATTATTGCGCGTTTGGTTGATAAATGGGTTCACGTTGTCGTAGGTACGTTTGAAAACCATTATTTTTGTCGTAATTTTGTTTAATTATTTGAAGATGGAACACAAAATGTCGACGGATATTAAATGTTGGTAAAATAAATAAGTAGTGTTGTCCAATGTGATTCCGCGCGTTGTACGCGTAGCCGTTCTGGTTGGTGCTTGAATTTAGAAATTATTATTTACCAGGATTAAAAATATTTTTGTAAAAAACTTTTCTACATGTTTTTCGGCGTTAGATAGTTGAAAATCCTCCGGTGCAATTGATGCATACCTATTGAGTATACGTTTTTCATAACGGTGCAATAGATCTGTATCATATAGGTCAGGGGCGTATTTATGGGGGGAGGGGGTCCGGGTCCCCTCCGAAACGAAAATCATCATTTTTAAAGATTATTATTTTTAACATGGCTATGTCTTAACGCTGGTGTTTCCGACAATTTGTTGTGACATATTTGTCTAGAATGTTGCTTTAGCGATAATTTAAAATTTTATATTTATAAAATATGTTTATTCTTTTAAGAAAATATGTGGTGAACATTGAGTGACTCTAATAAAAATTTGTTTATTACAATATGGTTTTTATACTTTTAAAAAATAATAAATCATTAAAAAAATTGAGTTTCTCATTTCTCTGATGGTGTAAAAACAATCAAGAAGTTGGTTTTAGTTAGAATTAGTGTTAAGATAATTTTCTTAGGTACATTTCCCTGGCACCACAATGTTGAAAAATCCATAATTTTTTTACGCCATTAATTGTACTATAATTAGTACCAATATGTACCACTCATTACAGAATTTGTACCAACGAATTTCCCACGGAAAAATCGATTTCTCTTTAGGGGTGCCTAATTATTTATAATTAATTATAAATCCCTTTAGGAGTGTATAATATTATTGTATTGATTCAGATAATCGACTTAGTACATCTTTCTGTAACATTTTACACAGATAAATTAATCATAAATTAATAAATATAAGAGCGTACCCATTATGAGACGTATAAATAATGTTAATCAATACGATTATAATTTTTTAAACATGCGATAAACGTCGTCAGGGGCTAAATGATAATGCGTTGTATAAGTCATATCATGTTTTTATTTTAAACAGTCGACGTTCATATAATTTATAAAAAAATCAGTTTTCTACCAATAATGTTATTTCAAATCTTTTAACAAGCATTTAAATTATAGAAATTCCTTCATACCGTACACGAAGCACAATTATTGCAATAGAATTATCATAGAAAGTAATACCTAGTAGTAACGTAAAATTCTTGAATGATAAATGTTCACAAGTTCAATCAAATATATAATTAATAACTTAACAAAATATGTGCCTATTTTAGCGTACAATTATATTGTTGGCAATATTTATTATACTGTATTATGTTATATATTTCATAACAGGTAATGTTATTTGCGGGTTTTTAATCTATAAAATATTATTTACGTTTATATAAGTCCTGATTTTGTTGTTCTACGAGTCCGAAATTCGGATGTTAATACGATTTTATTTAATTGGTAAAAAATAATACACACTCACATAATACAATATAATAAAGTAAAATATCATATTCAATTTTTCATGGAAAACGTTTTCCTGGCACCCACAGAGAGAAGTCGATTTTTCTGTAGGAAATTCGTTGGTACAAATTCTGAAATGAGTGGTACAAATTGGTACAAATTATGGTACAATTAATGGCCCAAAAAAATTATAGATTTCAACATTGTGGTGCCAGGGAAACGTACCTATTTTTTTTCGTAATAGTGTGCTTCCTCCTTCCCTTCCACCCAAAAATCAAATACATAATCGGTCCCCTCCAAAATGAAAAACTATATATGCGACTGATACAGGTAGTGTCCCGAAATCGGCGTGGTAGATGAACACCGCTAAAAAGCGTCTGAGATCGGTGTTCGCAGTGGTAAAGAGCTTATAAGCTCTTATAATACCGCTGATTTCTGCACGCGGACGGTAAAAGTCGAAAAACCATCCGTCTGATGTGCAATCACGGCCCGTTGAAGCCAACGTCACATTACCACGGCGTTGCCGTCTTGTCGGAACGAACACGTCTGACGGGATCGGAAAAAAGTCGCGCGCGCCACGCCCTTACGGAGACCAACGGCACCTGACCCTGAAACCGTTTCTCATGTCGACACGTGCGTGATATGGTACGAAATGATTTACGCGCGACGAGCAGTATCTGCCGATGCCGATCGCGGGCGACGCGATACGATACGCGAGCCTGTGCCGTAGCCTTTTAGATGGAGCGCAAAAAATAAATAATTGGTTGACAACCGCGCGCGATACCGAGTGATTTATAACCGGTCCGGGGACACTGTGTGTATGATGCTGCCGCGTGCTCGGCCATTGCCTTCGGACATCGCAAGAGCTCCACGTAATGGTCGTAACGTAAACGATGTATGGGCGTAGGGCCAACCGTAAGACCACGCGTAAAGGCACCCGGTTAAAGAGGATGTGGCTTTGCGGAATTGTATTTATTTTTTTTCCTACTCGTACTGCCCTCGCTAGTGCTGATCCGTCGGCATATTACCGCCGGTATCGTGAACCTTTGATAAACGTTCCAATCCATTTTTATCGTTTCCCAAACATTAAAAGTTCAACATAATATACTATATTATTAAAAAATGTATATGCATGTACAATACATCAGCCAACTTTAGATGTATAAACTGATTCATCCGACATCTTTCATTCAAAATCGTTTATTTTTTCAATAACAATGGTTCATTGTTTCAAATTTAAAAGACCAATATAACTGTGCCATTGACTTTCCCTGTATGTCACCTGACCATGGTGCCTAAGAATTTTGCTTTTATATATAACTAATTATTCTATAAAATATTTATTTTATAATAGAATTTTCGAATCATTTTTTATACCACATTAGTAGGTTAGGAATTGAATAATGAATTGTATCGTTAAAAAATTGATTTAGTGTTTAAATAATTTATTTCTAACTAAAAAATTTGATACAGCCCACATTTATTTTGCTGTTTGGGTAAGTAAAAAAAAAAAAAGATAAGTAACTACGCAACTTATTTAAAAAAAAATCTACACTCAATATTATATTTAGTTAGGCTCATATATTTTTTTCTGATAACAGTTATATAGAAGACTTGTACGCACAAGTGATAACCATAAACGTGGTATCTATTGTATTTGAGTCCTCTTAATGTCAACCCTGCGTGTGTGATTCAAATTTCCATTATTATACTATATAATACAATAGTTATATTATACATTATTTATCTATCCAAAGGTTAAAAATGAACAAAACAAATACATACTTTGATAGCGATCCGTAGGTGCCACAAGTTACAGCGACCCAAATGACCGTCGTCCAAATATATAGGTAGGCAATGTATTTGCATTGAATACGATTATCGCGAAATCACCATTGCGTTGCCCCTGCGGTGTGCACATGCATGATTCGGTTTGTTTAAATATCCTGATCTTTTTTTTTTCTCTTCTATAGACCGCGTGTTTTTCGTGTAACGTCCGATCGGCATCAAGATCGCGATGTTAAGGTGTCAAGCCGAGGTGTTTTTTTTTTTTTTTTTTTTTTTTTTACCTCTCGTCCCGAGGAAGGAGCACGCGCAGCAAGTAGACCGCGGGGCGCGCGCGCGCGTACGGTCCGCGGCTGAACTGTGAGTGACAAGCGGACGGACACACCTGTTGACGGTACGCGCGCGCGCGAAAGACGTCCGGTGGCCCGTAAAAATCAAGATAAATACACCGTTTTTCCTCGATTCGGATTTCTTTCGTGCCGCTAACGGTCGCCGCGAACGCAGCACCGTCGTGTCGACGTCCGGTCACGACGCGGGGCGAAAATGCAAATTCTCGTGCACGCGTTTAAAACACTCCGGTACGCGTTATTTGTAATCGATCGGCGCGGTGGCATTCCGATCGCGCGAAAACCGCCGCCGCGGTTCGAACGCGTCGGGTTCGTCCGACACGGTTCGTCTATTATCCGCCTTTGGTACCGACTTTTTTGGCCGGGTTCCCGGTCACGTGCGGACGCCGCCAAAGACGAGAGGGTACCGCGCGCGCACCGACTACCGCCGTCAGAAGAACGCCACCAGCATCAGCTCGTCCGACGGTGCAGAGTGTTAAATGTCATGCAGTTTAACGAGAGTGCGCGAGTGCGTGTACTGTCCGCTCGAAAACAATGTACATCGCATTAAAATAATACATCACACACACACACACACACACACACACTCACACACATATTACGTGCGTCTAATTGCGTTTGCCAGCGCGCGCGGAAACAATGCGCACTCGTCGAGCAACAATAACAACACGCAGATTCGTGTACACGTGCGTACGTTGTGCTGTTCAGTCGTTTTTTCGGTTTTTGTTTTATTTTTTCTTGTTTCGAATCTTTTTGTTTTTACTCATTGTGAACGCGACCGACGATTACCGCGGCCACGGTGACGGTGCTCACGTGCCTACAAACTTCTGCTGCCGACTTGGCGCCGACGGACTCGCGGCACGTGTGTAGTGTGCACTTGCGCGTTGACGACACGAGTGCGATCGACGCCGAATGCAGCAGGCGCCGGACCGCGAGTTCACCGACCCGATGCGTATTTTTCGAGAAAAAGAAACGATAAATACACAACGGACCGTCGTCGTCTTCAAACCTAATTTTTCATCTTCAAACCAGATCCTACGTCATGTACAGTAATAATATACGCGTTCCCGTTCGCACCGTCATTCCTGTGGCCCGGAGACTTTAACGCGTTTTTTTTTTTCTGTTCCTTTTTCTACTCCCTTGTGCGTACGAATAACGTGTACAGATACGCACGATATTAAAACTGCTTTCCCGTTCCTGCGTCTGTTGCAGAAATTATTAGTACTCTTATCGGAACAGTAACGGTCTCGTCAAACGTCATTATAATGTGAACGCGAAAAGCGGCGAGTTCGCGAGTTCTACGCCTCCGGGAAAGATAAATGACCCGCTGCCGATGAGCTACGATACGCCGGTAAAATCTGTTTTATCATACTTGCTGTTTGACTTAAACGAATATAATACGTCGTGTCAGCACCAATAACAATGTCAAAGAGAAAAAAATTCTGTTGCGTGTTATTAGATGTTAAAAACCTGATCACTAGTTACTGCTAGGGCTTAATATTTGGGTAAAGTGAAAGCTGAAAACATAAATCTTATTCGGGATTCTACTGGAAACAATTCATCATATCGTTAAAATAATAATATTCCTAGTCTTACGAATAATTTAAGTGACTCTTCTCGTTGAAATTTTATTTTAGTATTCTGAACTGTTTAGTTGTTGAACAATGTAAACTAATATTTTACACCCGAAAAAACTAAACATCTAATTCATAACAATTATTTTCATTTTTAATATTTAACATTATATTCGTACTACACACGTACTGTACATGTTACGGACAATGTAGAATACCGGAAAATGTACACATTCCTCGATCAATTTGGTTCTGTCCAGGCAATTTTAACTTTGAATAGAAAATAAATAAATAAAAAATACAAAGCGTCTGGAAAAGCATGAAAATTCGATTGCTTGATCGTAGATATCAATTATTGTTCACTGTTCACATATTGTTGTCTGATTGCTATTAAATTTATCAATGTGATTTGTGAAAACAATAGATATAACATAGAATAATATAAATAGTGAGTAAGAGAGATTATACTGATATTTTATACTTTGTTCTGTATTATAATACATTTATAAGAAATTATTAGTGAAACATTTTACGGTATGTTATTATAAGTTTAACAATTATTTATTTCTATTCAAGTTTCAACCTGTTCGGTATTCCGTATTGCCCGTAACGTATATAACACAATTTTGGTTGTGCTCAATCTTCAGGATTTTGTTTTATTTTTTTCAAATCAACTGATATGTTTAAAACTAATTTGGTTTTTATACGGATTAATCGGTATTTATTTAAAAATAAAACATGTGCATCAATCTTTGAGTCCAAACTGATAACACAACGTTTTAAATAAAAGCCAGAATAGCATTATGATTTTCAATTCTTACCTAGTACATTTAATAACTGTAAATCCTAGCGTTGATTATGAATACGTAACTTTATCTAGTGATCAGGATTAAACGGAAGTATAATGATAATATAACCTAACCTAATTTATACGCATTGCTATTATCAAACATGGTTAGAAAATACATAATTGTTGTGTAAGACACAAAACACGATCACTGTTCACCGGAATCCTATAAGGAAAAGTATATATGTCTTGTGAATTAATTTATTATTCTTATTCATTACTCTATGTTATTATGATAACAATATATGATTACTCAAATCGACCAATCACAACAAATCGTGTTACTGACATTGTTCTTCTATTTTTTTTTCTCTGCTCCATCCGCTATATTTTAAACGGTCGCCGAAGCCGTGTATTATAGTATTAAATTTGTGGTCGTTTAACAAAATGGTTATGTATTGGACAAGTTCTCCGGTACACCGAAATTCATTTCTATACAGATAGAAAAATCTGCCGTAGTATTTGTTTTGACGAATTGATTATTCCGTATGTTCTGAAGTGATGTACTTATGTATTCGGTTGAGAGAAAAAAACCTCTGACGGCTAACGCTCGGTACATGTAACGGACTTTCAAAAATGCGGTCCGTGTTCGAGAGGAACGAAAAAAAAAAAAGGAGACGATAGTCGAGGAGTATGGATATTTTTGCAGGTGACCAGTTTTCGTGGCGGACATGGTTTTCGATGTGTAGTACACGATCGAAAAAAAAAAATAAATAACGTATATATATATATGGGTAACAGTATCCCGTACGTGATGTGAAAATGATTCGCGAATCGGCGCACGTATTTATCGGGCAGCGGAGAAGAAACGGTGTGTACCCGTAACGTAATGTATAAAAAGAATAACGACTGCGATGATGATAATGATGATGATAATAATAACAGTGGGAATAAAAAAAAAAAAGGATTCGAATAGCGTATACGCGTTCCATATATATATAAAAAAAAAAAAAAATAAAAAAATAAATAAATAATATACGAAGAAAAACGTCGGTGGTATATAAATACGTTGCACATACGTCGGTTGCTAAATGTGGAACTCGAATTGTGTAAGGAATTTGTAGTTGTCGTGTAACCCGGCATGGAAGTAAGTAGTATAAGTACTCGCGCGCTCGAGAGTATTATATTGTACGTCGTACGTGTACGACCCCATCGCGCGAACTGGTCGGCGAAACGATGCCCAAATCCGTAAGCACACGAAATGAAAGTAGCCGCGATTCGATTGATGACGGACCGCGGAGTGCGCAACAACCTCTCGGACAATCGCGCCGTACCCAACTCTTTTTCTACTCCCGTCCCGTTCGATCCGTATTTCTCTTCTCTCCGTCCGGTCGTGCCTTCTTTCTTTCACTCTCTCTATCTCTCTCTCTCTCTCTTCTCGCCCGTCCGGAGCCGCTCCGCGGAAGCGTTTCGACCCGCGTCGGCGTACCCGTACCTACCGTACCCGCGGCGTTCCGTGTTATCGTTAATCATCATCGCAGCGCTATTATTGTGCGCGCGAAAACGATACCGCCCGAAGCTAGAACAATACGTTACGGATAGGACCCGGGGAGACGATGAGCGCCCCTCGTACCTCGCAAACGTATTGTTACGACGACGACGACGACCACTGCACCGGGTGACGCGCACAATGCGCATTGTAATACGATAAAAATACTGCGCGGAGAAGAACCTCTGCCGACCACGTGTACCCGAAGCTGCTGCGCACTTTGTTCGCGACCGAAGCGCTATCGCACCCGTTCAACGCGCCGCGGCATTGTAAACGACGGCAATAATAACCCTTGTAATTGGTGATAACTTCCGTAAACAGACGGCCGATTACGGTGCATGGCGTATAAGTTCGCGTGCGCATCTATAGACGTTTTGTTATTATTGTTGTACGACTGCAGCGCGGCTTGGTGTCGGGATACGGATTGTGGTCGTCGTATCCCAGATCCGTAATCGGAACGTTTATCGCCGTCGGAATGCAGGGGGACCTATAACCGGAAGCGGGCACCACCACCGTGGTCGTCGTATAATTGACCGCAAGTCCTAATGGATTCCATCGTCGTCGCAGTCATCATCGCCGTCGTGATAACCGACTACGACGACGATGACGTTCATTAGGTTATCAGATCGAATTCATTAGACGGAATTATTATGTTCCGTTGGGATGACCGTCGTCGGATCTATCATGCCTTCGTCCCGATAACCGATCTACGACGGCATATTTAAGGCTACGGGTTTTGTAATATACCATCGTCGTACATATGTACGCACGTATACTTCGAACGGCGAAGACGAGCGCGCGCGTACGTTAATTCGCATCGATCGGAGATTTGAAGCAACGGTTCCTAAACTTTTTTCAAGGCCCCCTTGGAAAACCGTTAACTTCCGCGCCGAACCTCACCATGTCCAGGGTCTAAAATCGAATTCCGACAACAGGGTGCCTGACACACGGTTCTTGAATCAATATCGTTGCAGTGCCGACCGCTGATTCCCGTAATCTGCAACGAAAACGCACATATTCTCTACCAACATTGCATGCCGACCGCGTACACCGCGTACACCGTAATAATTTTTTTTATTGTTAACTATTTGTTTACCTGCCGGGATTTTGAAAATAAGAATGGGGGTTTGAACACATCCAAACCCTCCCGCCATACTTACACCACTGCGCAGAACCATTAGGGTACACGCTTTGGGAACCGCTGAGCTACAACCATACGGTAAAATATTGCGCGAATGTATAATATATTATAAACACTAGCGTATCTATTATTTAGGACCGCGCGTGAGCTATTGACACTATCGTCGTACGTGCGCCGTTGTACAGCCTCAAACCGCGGCGGTTCTTGACCCTTGTCCCGAAGCTATTATCTTCCGATTACAATAATATAATTGAATGTCGGCGCACTCGTGTGTTATTTGTACGAGCTAACGGCCGCCGTGATTGATGTTTATTTATTTAATCCATTGGCTTATGACTGAAGGAGACAAAACAGTGAAACCGCCGTAAACGTCGACGAGAAAACGTCTCCTTCACCGCCGCCGTCTTTCCCGAAGAAACACTGTGCGCGCGTTCGCATAACATCGCATCATACGTTACGTACACGCAGGAAATGTTGACAGTTTTTCCCAAACGTGCATTATACAATGTCTAATGAGTTGGTGTTTTTTTCTCATAATGATTGGTACATGATACGCGTTTAAATCCTTAAGAACTGTAAAACGATTGTAACGTTGACGCGCGTAAAAAAATTATTTAGTAAATTAAAAACATTTCAATTTATTCGTATTGTTTCCCATACGTTACTATAATTATCATATAATGCATACATGTTGGCGGTGCCGGGTCTTGGAAATTTGTCGCCCGGGGCCAATAAAAATGCAGCGCTCACGTAGATGGAAGTACGAGGTATGTTCATGACTTTTTTTATTTTTCATAAACTTAAGAGCGCTCTTACACCAACAGCGCCTGGGGTAAGCGTATCCACTTGACCCCCTAACCCAGCAAATTAATTTGTACTTGTAAGTACCTGTGTAACGATGCTACGTAATATTTGTTTTAGATAAGAAAAAAAAATGAACAGCACCGTTTGCCCGTTGTATGTTAAACAAATAAGAACGTTGTTTTAGACGTCGTACAATAGGTGTGCAATATCAAACATTGTATTTGCGGTCTGTGCGTCAGTTAAGAGTGTACTATACGAGAGCGTTGAATCGACATTGCAACGGAAACAAAACGCTATCGGAATGTCATCGGGTGATCTTCTGATTCGGATCCTAGAGCGTGTTCGGTGCGCATAAAATATAGTGCGGACTGCCTATATTACTCCTTGTGTCTGCTAGACCGGCAATCCAACGGGCACAACCATACACGTTTGTATTGTGATCATTGGTATCAATGAACTGCCCTCCCGAGCCGAAAAAAAGTGAGCGACAACGTTGTGGTTTCAAGAAAAATTTGCTTTTACCGTCTTGTTGTTCTCGTCATTTCATCAAAATCAAATAAACAAATTAAAAATATATATTTAAACTTGTATTATTAAATAATTTTTTCTGTACGATCCAATGAAACGCATTGAAGAATTACACGAAGTCGAAGTACATCTCAAAACGTAATTACGTACTTTTATGTGTCAAAAATTATGTTTTCACTTTTTTTTTGATTCAGATGGAATTTGAGATGGTCATTGACATAGTGAAAACCAAAAACTCATTACTTCTGAAAATGTAGAGGAGTAAAAATACAAAAGAAAAACAGAATTTTTTGAAAATATATAACCAGCCTCAAAAAAACATTGTATACAAAAATATTATGACAATGTAAAGAAGTGTAAAAATATAAAAAAAAAATTGTTTTTTTTTTTTGTACTCTTCGTCCTCTACATGTTCAGAGGACTTAAAACAATTAATAACTTTTTGGTTTTCACCATGTCAAAGAGCATCTCAAATTCTATCCGAATCAAAAAAAAAAAAAAAAGTGAAAACATTATTTTTGATACTTAAGTCCCCTATTCATAGAGCTGATCACATATTATTGTTTTAGAATCGGGACTTTGTACCTCTCATATTGTAGTACGCCATGATAATTTTTTAGTTCCTTCAGTTACAAAACACGAACAAACTAATATCGTTTTTAATTAGAAACCGGGTCCGTTTGAAATGCACAAGTTCGTTTTATTAATACGTCGTCGGTCGGTCGTGAATTACAATTATAATATAATAATATACACGGGAGCGTATTAATAACGAAATCTTATCTCCGCGACATCGACCGACAACGAACGCGTATTTACAACCGTCGCGCGTACATAATTTACTAGGATAAACGTCCAGATAAAAAAATAAATGCATATATATATAAATGAAAAAAATAAAATAAAAATGTATACGCGCAGTTCTTTCTAGAAACTTAGGTGAACCGTAGACTGCGGCAGTAGTGTCGTTTCATTCCGACCGTACCATTAGTACTTACCATACGTTTAAAACCCGATTGCGTTATCTAAAGATATAATTTAAACCATCGCGTATTAAGTCTTAATTATTTTACAATACGAGACTTGTAAGGCTGAACGCTGATAATCAGTTTACAAACGGACCGTTTACATTTCCAAACGGACGCAGATCGGTGCTCGGTGCACGCAGTGCATCGCCATGTACATCGTACGAACAATAATTTTCATGTACCCGCGACGTGAAACTAGGTCGGACGGGTTAAGGTAATATTCACGACAAGTGTATTTAGCAGTAATTGTAGTGGTAAAAGTAATTATTGATCGACCCGCGAAACTGCGACCACGCTACTAAACTGTAACTATCGTCGATATTGTAATTATTTAACCGGTAGGTAAACAGTATTCGCGTGACGGCGTGCGCCGGTAACAATATATCACTGCCGCGTAACAATGCCACCGCATGGTTTGTAAACGAAATGGAAATACTATCAAGATGCAATGATGTGCGTCATTCGATTATGAATTATACCAAAAATAAATTCTAATAATGTATACACTGCTAACATGTAAAAAAAAAATCAGTAAATAACGATTCTTTCAAGAACAAAATTCAAACAATAGAGCCCTATCCCAACAATAACCTATTGAAAAATTAAATAGGTCGATCCCTCAAAGGAGCGATCCAAGCTACAAGATACCAAGTCCATACCGTCACACGTCCCTATATAACAGGGACACAAGACCGTCTCTCAAGTTTCTTTCCCATATGCCGTCAGCGCGTGCGTACCGATCGCCGGCAACCTTTTCTTGCGACGTACCTAGTGTAATCGTTTTGCATTCGTTTTGTAGGTTGTGTGTCTTTTGTCCGAGTGTCGAGGAGTGTCCCGTTATCAGCTCTGAATACGGTGTCTGTGCGAATTAATTTCTACCGTCACTCTACCTCTGCAATAGTTGTAAGTGATCGACTCATTGACACTCATTGAACAAGTAAGTGCTACTTTATATAGCTTAAAAGGATATCCGGTTCCACTGATCGGCTTTCGGATCCTTGTAAACCCGAAAGCTCTCCCCTAAACAATGACGAAGGTAATAACCTGGTTAGCTAACCTAACTAACACTATTTATTTTTGATTCATTACAAATGTCGCAGCAGTCCATAGGTGTACAATAAAATCGCAATTATTATTATTATCGTTAAACTCGTACACATGCGTAAACGAATGTCGCAAAAAGGACGTTTTTCTTTCTTTTTAACGTTTTCTCTGAGTTGTGAATAAATTTCGTGCTGAACATTTATTTTATATTCCTCCTGTTTGATAGATCGCCATATATTGCACTTTTCTTGCACTGACCAAACGAATGTTTGAGGAATTCAATGAAATATTAAGCAATCATGTTGATTAACGTAATAATTGGTTACAAATCGACGACAAAATCCGCTCGAGCGCAATGCACAGGGATTCGGAACACGGAAAAAACAAAAAATCAAAGTCTTCCGATGGTGCATGGTCCAGAGTATCGGAAAAACCATTGTTAAACATTTTTCAAGACCGTAAACGTTACTACTATGTTTTTAGCGAACGAGTGCGTTATTTTTGAATAATGTCCGTGCACCGACGACACCGGTGTCCATAAATATTGCGTTGCGGCGCATCGTTGCGGTCGAAAACAGCCGCGTTTATCTATCTATTTGCGAGACCGGGGATCGTTAATTGACAGCCGTCGATTTATGTGTGCGCGAACGACGCGCACGTCCGCGGTACGTAACATGTGTACCTGACAAACCCGACGGATGTAGTGCAGTGTCCGTACGCGTAACCACAACAACAATAATAACAATAATAATACGGTCGTGCGTACGCGGCGTGCTCGATATTGTCCTCGTTCAGTGCGGTCGAATATAATATATTACGCGCGCTCTGTACAAGCACATGTCGTACGATATGTACGATATTGTGTTATTGTTACTTGTGGTGCGGCTTCACTGCAATCTCTCGTCCCCGGAGGCTGCGAGACGCGTTGAAGAAGTGTAGTATCCCCGACTTGTGCACTTAAACGTTACACTCTCCGCGTGGCGGTTTCTGTTCACGTAGCCCTTGCAGAGACGCTCGACAAACAACAACAGAAGAAATCCCAAAGAGCCAGCAGCAACTCCGATTTTAGGCCGTGCGTATCGATAAATCGACGATTCGCTGATTTTCACCCCAGTTTTTATCTTTCGAACGCGTACACGTAGGTTCGTCGTGGTGCTATCAACATGAAACACCTCAAGTTGGACGGAAAAGGGACACAAGTGAAATGTTGACATTTTCATATATCACATCGTATCGGTTTTGTAGAACATTTCCCACCGGATCCGAATGGTAACAAAGTTATGAACACTTTATGATATGATACGATATGATATGATAACGAACCTGTTCGCTTTTATAAACATAATAATTGAATTAACATTTTCATCGACTTACAGGAATTCATCAACACCACCACAATCTATGAATCACAAAAATATCATCATTGGTAGCTCACATTTGCTCGATTTTTTGTGATGAGCGTTTGAAGTTTGAAAGCTCAAAGGGTACGATTCATTTTTATAAATTTTAATATTTGAAAGTTATAAATGAATAGCAAAATATAAATTATTTCACATCGAATCGTTCATATATATTTAAAAGTGTTTCTCTTAACGTCAAAGCGGATCTTTTTACGAGGGTCGATAGTTCTTCTTGTGAGGTATATGTTTTCGAGCAATAAAAACCGGATACGTGCTGGTGGTAGCTTTAAATC
Organism: Sipha flava; assembly: GCF_003268045.1. Lineage (NCBI taxonomy): Eukaryota > Metazoa > Arthropoda > Insecta > Hemiptera > Aphididae > Sipha > Sipha flava. The sequence continues at coordinate 2,288,520 of NW_020272774.1, forward strand.
GACGTACGAATAAGAAATAATGATTTCAACGACCATCGCGTAAACAATAGATCGTTTCACAATTATAATTCCGGCCAACCGTTTTCATTTTTGAACCGCTGAACATTGGGAGGAATTGTATTTCTAGCTGGCCAAAAATAGAAAATTTAGGTATGGTGATTAACGATTACAACCAGGAATATTTGTTACCACTGATATGACGATGGTAAATATATCAAATTATGTAATAATTGTTAATTAATGAACTGATAGGAGTAGGTAAAGTACTGAAAGATTATTGAATTTAGCGTATCATATGGTAATCGCTTGTTATTCACGCAGTTTTCATTTTAGTTTGTCCATTGTCGTTATTTCATAAGTAAAAATCTAATTGTTTTTTACTAAATCAAAAATAGATTAACCAATAGAAATAATTAAGTTACATTTGTTCTCAGTACTATTTATTAATTAAAATGTCGTAATAAAAATTCATAGATATCATGAATTTAAAAAATTCAAATTTATTTAATTTTCATTTTGTAGACATTTTTTTTAGAGGCTCTTAGAGGTGTGAATTCTTTTTTAGTTTAAGCTTATACATATACACTTTGAAATATGACATTTATAAGTTGCCCCAATTTGCCCCTTATTGAAATAAATATATTTTTCTAGATGAAAGAAGCAACGTAAAAAATCGCTGTTTATTCGAAGTTTTGAAAAATAATGTTTTTGCATCAAGTACTTATGAATCACGAAACGCAATGATTACTTACAAAACTCATAGGCTGGGGGAAAAGTGGGAGTTTAGAAAGCAATGAGAAATTTGATTAATGTATTAAAAAAAGTTGAAGAATTTAGTAGTAAGTTAAATAAGAAATAGTTAGACTCAAATCACTTTTTGACTAAATTTTTTTTTAAAAAAAATGATGTGGTTGGATTTAGAATTTAAAATTCTTTTATTGAAGAAATGTAAATAATCGTATGTACCTTTTACAAGTTCTGATAGACCACGTTAATCTTTTTTAGAATCAAGTGATCGTTCTAAGCGCAGACAAATAAAAAAACTTGAGAGAAATAACTTCATTATATAAATGAATCTGTGCAGTAAAATTGACATTGTATGTTGAAGAAAAACATGCTACATAAGGATATAGCATTTATCATTAATACTCGCATAACTAAAAATTTGTATCACAAAACTAGATTAGGTGCTAAAAAACATGAGGCTGATATATATCCTTCGTATGATAGAGTTCAGTTAGCTAAAGATAGATGATAACCTGAAAATATTATTATAAGCGAAATAATTCCACTTTAGAGGCAAGGGAAAGTCAAAGGAAGATGCCCAAGAGGCAAGTAATAAAAACTATAATCGATTTAGAGTACATCATTCTCGAAAATCATAACGTATTTATACAAACACATATTTTTTTAATTTCTTATTAGTGTCATTTGATCTATTAATTACAAGTTTAAGAACACAACTTAACAAATCAAAAACTAAATTACCTCCAGAAGCCATTAATTTACTTGATATCGAAAGCTCAGAACAGAAAAAAATAGAAACTTGTAACAGTGAAGTAAGTAGTAGTTATTCTGAATTTTTATTTTTATTAATTTTTTTTGTTATCCGATTAAGTATCAGATAAATTAAGTATTTGAAAATAATGCATTTTTTTTTTTAAATTTCTTACATAAATGTTTATTGTTAAAAAATAAAATTATTTTGTTTGTAATATTATCCAACTTCATAATTTAAATGTTTACTTGCCTCAACTGTATTTTCTAAACAGTTATCTATATCGCGATAAGTATTGAAGTAAGTTATTAAAATTAAAGTAAGAAAATGTTTGTGCATATTAAATCAATAAAAAAAATATTTATTTGTGAGTGTCGAACTTTGTTTGATAGGTGCTAAATTTTTGGCCAGCTAGAAATGCAATTCCTCCCACTGTGCGCCGCCGCACTCGTTCCCGTCGTACACCGTACGCGACGTTTGCCCGTGGGAAGTGCGCGATTACGCAATACCCCACGGTCGCACGTGGTGCACGCGAGCCCGTAAACCCGAGCGGCGCTACAGTCATTTCAATTGCGAATAATATTGCACCACGGCACTGCGACCGCGGCAGCACGGGAGCTCACGACTTTAACCGTTTTTTTATTTTATTTATTTTTTCCCCGTTCTTTTCACTCGTTTTTTTCTTTCTTTTCGACGACCGGACCACCCGGAAACGGACAACGTCGCGTTTACAAACGAGCATACGTTTTTCCTACACGTTAATACCGTACATTACGGTGCATGCCTACGCGCGATAGTACCGAAACGGTTCCGAAAGATGCGCGTGGCCAACGATACATGGTCGTCGTTACACGAGACGTCGTTTCACTCGCGTACACGGTTTTTTTATTTATTAATACCGCGCCGTCATTCCGACGTGTTCTTTCGACGTCATTCGGTCCCTCTATCTCTGTTTCTATCTCTAGGATAATTTATCGGGCGACTCCTACCGCGGAAAACGTACCGTTACTCGCGGACTAACGCGGTATCGCAGTGCACGGCCCGCGGAGACTTTAACGACGCGAAAACCGTACGCGAACGCGCGTGTCACACCCAGGGCCGGACCGGCCCACTGTGCTACTGTGCTGCAGCGCAGTAGACTGCGGCCGTGAAAATAATCCTTACCGAGATCACAGAACAGTGAACAGATTATATTTTTTAAATCATTTTTTGGCACGATTATGGAAAACCTTATATATATACTATAAATTATATTATACTAAAATCTAGTCGGAATCAGCTTTCTGGCAGTAAATCTAGTATTCACCGTACTTAATGCATATCATACATTATGTATATTACGAGTACATGTGTTTATACACATGTGTTACAAGAATTAATTGTATCACAGATGAATGAATAAATAAATTGATAACTCATTCCGTGACGGACCGTATAACTGTTTTATTATATTCTGTGGTATTGTTCTATCGTGATACTCGTTGTTTACTTTTGTTTATCAAAATAATATGTTGTCTGAGTTCTTCTAATGGCGGACGCGAGAATAAAGTAAATCGTATGTTTAATATTTTTTATAAACCTTTAAAAAAATATATTTTTAGTTCTAATTACGAAACAAATAAATAAATTCGTGTAAAATAATATTGTGTTTTTATTAAACTCCACTAATTCTTTTTTTTTTTTAGAGTGTACTTTATAGTTCAAAGAACATTTATTTTGTATAGTATCATGGGACATGTATTATGAATAACATTACATAACTAATCATGGTTGTTGAATATAAAGGTTAAAAGAAAGTGCCCCCTTTTAACCTCTTTAAATCCGGGGGAGTTCATTTTTCTCCTAAAACGAGTTACCGTTTTCCTCCGCAGTCCATTTTCCTCGAAAAAATAAAATAATAAAATCATCAATCGTTGATTGGTATCATTAAAATTTGAACAGTCTGCAGAACTTTGTTTTAATTCCTTAAGTATTACTTTTTTTGGTCGTGAGAATAAATCGTCAATTGCTTTTCGCTTACGTAAATTATTCACTATTTGTCGATTTTTTTTTTTTTTTTGGTGGTGGCAAATAATTATATAAATTGTTGTGTAATTCATCGGCTACTATTTGTTCAGTTTTATTTATGTATTTTATATAACTGCTTGACAACATCGCCAAGGTGACAATTCAGATTCTGATTTTAACTTATACGTTAAAAAATATTTGTAGCTATTACGAGTTATCAAAGGTTTTTCTCGAGAACTTTTAATAAACGTCGGTTTTTCAGATATGTTAAAAATTAAAATTTAATAGATTCATAAAAATTATAAAACACATTATAGACACTATTCGACGTACAGTAAGCTACTAAAAATAAAGCCTTATTGATACGAGTATATCGTATATTTGTGTGTCTGTCACATTCAATAAGTGTAATCATAATAAACAGTGATAAATTATGATGCACATTATAACAATATAATTAGATACGTTTATGCCCGTATGTTATATGTACGTATCTTTATTAATCTTAATCAAAGTTACAATATTAAGTTATCGACTATTATAAACTGCGAGTTCTGTCGGACACTTGAACTAGCGTTTTTCCCTAGCCGATAAGAACGCGACCAGAATTTAATCAACAGATATGCGCAAAATGTGATCCTACAACATCGGCTAAAATATTGGATGGTAATAGACATAATTTTAGTCAAAAGAAATGTGGTGGAAAATGGAAATCAACTTTTTTTTTTGTTGAGGAAAATGGACGGTGGAGGATAACGGTATCTCGTCTTTGGAGGAAAATGGCTACTGCCTTAAATCCTACTAAATATCAATTTTGCGAAATAAACACATTTACAAATTCCCAAAGTAATACATTGTGGGCTGTCTGTTTATATAGAATAGTAGACCGGTACCCTCCCAGTCCAGGCCTGGTCGTACCGGTGACTGTGAGATCGATTGGCTCCCGCGTGCCGTTTCGTTCTCAAGTTATCGTCGACCTCGTCGTTGATTTGTACACGATTTATTCGTTCGTAGACGAGCGCAGTATTTGCCGTATCGCAGATAACGCGTGCCGCTCATAAATGTTTGCGAACAAATCGACGAGAATCTAGGCTCTTAGATATTTGAACGGAGCTGTGCCCAGACGGGTTGCTAAGAGTCATTTTCCGTCGTAGATGTAGAAACGAGATCAGACCGTTCTGCCGACTCGAATAATAATTATTATTAATATAATAATTCTATAATAATAATTATAGAATATTTGAATGAACACTTTTTTCTTATAAAATCATACCTAATAAGAAAAAAAAAACCAAAAACTAATATGCGCACATTCTACTAATCATTAACTGTCGATCACGTAGTGAAAGAGTGTACACATTATATCTCAATACGCACCGACTTGAACATTCCATCCAACATGGTAAAAGTACTTAGCGAAAAACCAACTCTGAAAATTGTCACATTCTTAAGTATCTATCATAAATATTATTAGTAAATCTTAATTTTACACCTAACTTCACCTATTTAATATGTTATATGAAATATTGTAATTTTAAATCTAACACCTAATACAACTAATATGTAACATCTAATACCTAGCTAATAATATCTGCTGTTAAAGCTTTCATTTTCAAATAAAAAAAAAAAAAAGAATATGAACAATCAAATTAAGTAATCGTATAGCGATAGCCCGACTTAATACATAAAACTCATTTACTTTTAATATATATTAACTTGTTAAATCTATTAATTTGTGTGAAATTGAGCTGAGGTGGTGGCAGGTTAGACGGCCTGGGAGGAAAATTCAGACCGGGAAAAATGTATTATCCAGGCAACATATCAATGTTCAGCCTATAAGTCGTTACCATATTGGTGGGGGGGAGTTATAAGAGGGCTAAGCTTGTGTTTACCCCCCCCCCTTCCCAAAAACAATACCAATTTATTTCATAATATTTATTTATCTAATCTTTTAGTTTTTATTATATGTAAGAGGACATAAAGAAAATAAACCTTCAATCAGTATCAATATTTTTGTAAGACTGTTGTCTGTTTATGTCAATTCAATTTCGAAGGCCAATCTCTGTGACTACATATTTTCTTTAAATAATTGAAAAAATAGTTCAATTAGCCATTAATTTTTATAAATAAGCAATACCCTACTATATGGTTGAATTTTTTATAATGTAGTATAAACGCTTAATAAACAAACCAAAAATAATATATATTAATTAAACTTTAATAATTAATTTTAAATTTTAAATATAAATAATAAGATATTTTAAAGACATGTTAAAAGAAACTTACTTTTTTTTTGACAATAAATTAATTATTTGATCATTATCAATATTTATCAAAATTTATTTTTCAACTGACATTTACATTATTCTTCAGTAATTTCATTCGTAAGTTTACTTCTTAACCATTTTTTTATATACTTAAAAGTAGAAAAAAATCGTTCACATGCAACTTGGGTAACAGTAAGACACAATAAATACTTATAAGCAGGGGTGGATCTTGGTTATTTTGATAGGGGAGCACATATAAATTGTATAATGATTCTTTAATCATAATTAACAATACATACTCTTATTTTTAAACAAAATTGGTAATATATTTAATATAGTGTTGATAATATAATATCACACATCAAAATAATAATTTATACCCATAGGCAAGTTATTATTCATATACGTAGTCATTAATAAATACAAATATATTTTTAGATTCTCATACTTAATTGTCTTATAGGTCGAATTGAAGTCTTCGTTTATGTTTTTTATTAAGCAGTTTTAACTTTTTTATTTGGTTTTCATGATTAACAAAGTTGACATGAGTCACGAAAAATGTTTAGTAAGAAAAGTGGGTTAGGGATCGAAAAATTTTAAAGACCACTGCATTACATTATGATCTTGTAACGAAATACTCAATTGAAATATTATAATAATTCTTCGTTTGTTAAAACTTAAAATTAGAAACACAATTTTTTTTTTTACCCGATATTATTTTAATGTATTCGTGTAATATCAATATACCTATATTGAAAATATTTATTTTTAATGATCAATAGTAATTTAAATACTCCGAAAGTCTGAAAATTTGATTTAATTGTATAAATTATTTAAAAAATTAAAAATATTGTTATGCAATAAATTACCAATTAAAGTACATTTCGTCAGTGGTACAAACATTTTTAGGCTAAAATGGTTTCTTTTTTTTTGCATATCAATTTTGAGGATTGTTTATGATTAGTTCGTGTATTTTTTTCAGAAAGTTGGAATTTTTTCTTAAATGTATACTTATATAATATTATGTAACTATTTAGCAAATAGGTGATACGTAGGACTCAGAAGTTGACCGATGCTCTTAAAATTATTAACCTTTTGAAATTGTTTGATTATTAAATTATTGTTTAATCAAATTAATTTTGAAATTAAAAAAAAAAAAATAAATAAATAAAATAACAATCATATTTAATCATTATTATTCAGCAGGTATCGGCATAGGCGTACTTCAATCGGCTTTATCGACGACCCGAACGTGTTGAAGATCTTTAGTTATCAATTGTATAAGAACTTATTGCAATTCTGCACGATCCGAACGCGATACCAGACGTCATACAATTCGGTCGTGTGAATTCCGATTGTCCGTCCCGGTCACGTTTCCGAATGAATATCAATATGCGTATGCGTTGCGCACGCGATTTAAATATTCATCGCGTGTCAGATAACAATAATATGTTACATTACGTTTGTTTTTATTATAATAATGTCGGCAAATTTCCGAAAAACTCTAATTCGCGTTCGCGAGTGCGTCATGCGTCGGTCCTACTTCCGCGCCAAAAGTCCACTCGTAAGTCTCGCTTGTACGCGTGCGGAATACGATATGAAAACCGTGAATGTGTGTGTGTGTGCGTGTGTGCATTTTGCCCGCACGTACCTATCGCAACCGTTACAGCACAGAATATATTAAACCAGAATCGTATCTTGTAAATGTAAACGAGATTCAGCCGCCATATCAATTGAGTCCTAGTTTCTCATCACTTTAAAAGTAATAATATTTATTCTGCGGCAATTGTTTTGATAACATTGAACGTAATTTGTTGTTTCGATGCGTATTGTTTATTAAACCACAGAGTGTATAAAATATATTCACCGTCGGGATTCCATAACAATGAACGAATGATTTTCGAACACCCTCATGTCACTGGTGTAAAATCTTATCAGTGACCATTCTGATTTCATATACTTATGGTACTTGATGTTTATTTTAATAATATCTCGACATCCGATCATTGTAAATATTGCGTCCGTTGCCATTCATTCACGCGTCACGCGTCCACGTCGTACAACAATATCCATCACAAACCACCGTCATAATATTGCGAAAGAATTATTAAATAGATAAAAATAAAGTCATAAAGATGAAGACTTCTTTTGTTATTTTAATATAAAAGAAAGAAAAATAAGTTTTTTTTTTTAATTGTTGGTATTTATTTCTTATAAAAATAATTAAACAAAAAATATTACTCCAGGATGATTTCTCAAGCTTCCACAATGATTCACGCCATCTCCCCCCATATTGCGAAACACTGACGTAAAGGGTGTTTATTTCCATGACGTACATAGAATATTCAAGTATGATTTATTGAAACATTTATCGATAAAAATACTTTACATTGACAACATTTCGCAGTCTAAAAACCAAAAGATAAATGGTTTTTATTTATTTTCAAATCGAATGTTGTTAAAATGATTACGTTGTTCAAACCGTGTTTTACTGTTTCGACGCATTCGAATCATCAATGAAAACAGTACATTGTTGTTTTATCATCGTGTACCATGTGTGTTCAGAAATCTGGGAACCCGCGATGTAAATTATGCGCGTGTACATTGCGGCGGCGCCTAACGAACGGAAAACGATATAATGAAACGCGCGTGTTGTGATCACGGAATAATGTGCATTAAATGAAACGTAATTGTCCGTGGCAGACGACCATAATAATAGTACAAACGTGTATAATGATAATATTTAGATCTCCTTTTATACGACGGAGCACTTACGAACCGCGTTGTGTACGCAACGGAACACGCGTCTTACATACGTACGGAGCCGCGCGATTAACATCAACTCACGTATCTTCAAAACGTTGACCTAAAACCTCGTTTTAATTTCAATGTTTATTTTTTTTTTTCCGATTTATTATGTTTTAATATCAAAATGTAAGACGCATCGTTGCCTCCTGCGTGTAATAATATCATACCTATCGCGTTACCTAACAGCAGCCGTTTTCGCGACCGTGTGCAGCGGCTCTGCGGAGAGATCGTCGTCGTCGCCTTGTGTGTATATTTTATTCGCTTATCGTTTTTTTTTTCATTTTTTTTTTCTCTATATTCTACATCTTTTTCCACGACCAATGCGAGATTCGTTTTTTATCTGACACGATTGATCGCATAGCGTGTACAGTTAAGACCGTCCAACATTCAACTGGGCAAATTACTCGCGTCTATATTATTGTATAAATCATTCGTCCTCGGCATACAATACTAGATAAAATTGATGACATAAATGTATAAAAATAAGAAGAAGAAAAAAAAATCGGTAAATACGACATTATATTTATTTGTACGTACAAGAAGATGTATTCTTCTCTGGGAAGTATCTGTACACCGGTAAACATATAGTATTACTAAGCGTTTCAGAACGACAATTATAATTAACAATAATCATTATTATCGTTGTTATCTTTGTTTAAAATGATTTTTTAGTGATTTCGTGATTTTGTACTAAATATTTCTAGTAACAGTACACACGAGTATAGAAGCCGTTTAAGAAAAAGGTCGAAAGCTTTAAAAGCCGAAAGCCAATTGAAAAAATATCGTACCGATACTAATGCGTTAATGTTATAGATAGCAAATGGTAGAGAACCATATTGGTTTCAACAACAACTAGCTTTCCAACCTTTCAAATATTCACGAAGAAAAATTATAAGAGAACTTATGTTTTATTAATGCCTTTAATAAAGCGAGAAAATAATTTTTTTGGCCTTCTGGTGTACATGAAACTATTCGATTAAATTGTATTAATACTTTAAAAAAAATACAATTTCTAAGTCATCTTCGTATATACTTATCAAATTTTCAGCTTTTGGTCTAAGTTCAGTTTGACTTAGGTCTTGTAAGTTTAAAAAAATATTAAGCCCAAAGAAAGGAGCCCTCTTACTTATAAAAAACTACGGCACCCGGGGCAATTTTACTTCCATTTAACACGGATCTGTGAAAAACTGAAAAAGCTTAAGAATCGCTGAATCGGTGAAATATTAGTTTTTCATTTCTTGTAAATTTCCTCCTTATAGGCGCCATATCGCTACCGATCTTCTCCTCGACACTCGCAATGCTCCTGTACTCCGATTACAGATACGATTTGTCGAACCCGCACCGGTTTCCTATGTAGCGTATACGTCATCCCCATCTACGTTGCAACAGTTCATTTTTTTTTTTTGTCTAGTTTTTAAGTCCGATGTTTGCGAACGCAGTCGTTAAACGTCGTTGCACGAACGGTCGGCTTCTTTGACTTGCTCTACAACACATCGTTTACGAAAAGCGATCACGTAGTGTCGCACGTACAGCTCACAAGACGGAAGGATTTTTTTTTTCTACTTTCTTCTCAGTCTTTATTTTCGTTTATACCCCTCTCCGACTCTAAATCTCCACGGCGCGCCCGCAATGTTATCTACATTATTGCTACGCTGAAGCGGTCGTGTAGGTACGCATTGTACGTGTGTGCAATTGTCTATTCGAATCTCGAGCATGTAACATGTGTACGTTTAATGTTACGTTTTTTTACGCGACTGCGAAATAAAAACGGAACATAATCTGAACGAAAACGAAAACGATTAGCGGGCGGAAAAGGACATTTGGATTATTCGAGATAAAATAATTTCGGGATAACGGCGAAATAAAAACTGTGATCTTTACTATAAGAAGATAATTGGTTTCGAAACGACAGGTTTTGAACGGTGAATGCATCCTATAAATTATCTTAGTAAAAGCCGTTGCTCCTAATAGTAGCAAATATCATGGTATTATGTCATGCACAGCCAAACCTATTGGTTTTGTAGCTTCTTACAAGTAAGCATATCGTATTCAAAAATGTAATGATAAAAATATCTATGTGGTTTAAGTATCTAAATTGAAAATCTTGTTGAAGGTTTTTATATTTGTTGAAATTTGTTATAGTAAAGATTGAGGTTCTACATATTAAGAGAGGCGGTACTACAAAATGCGTTATTATGTAATTATTACATATTAGATATGTTAATTTATATTAATTATTACATAGTACATAATATACAATAAAATCAAGTATTTCGTATTCATATGTTGACATACCAACAATTAATATAAAGAAAAAAATTGTTTTTCAAATCAAAACCGATCAAAAACGCATCATGAGTTGTAAAGAATTGAGATTCGCGATATTCGAGGCACTATAAACATCTTAAAGGCTCTGAAAACAAATATATATATGTACTCTTAAGAACTTTATCGTTGAACATCACTTTATATTATTATGTAATACGCGTGCACGGTGTACGTATATGTATATGCGGAGCACACACAACAATACGTGTAGCTTTTTTTTATTCCGTCTCCTGCCCCGCCGACCATCCACACCACGAATCGTCCCTATCCTTATCTCGACCGTTTTCACCGATCCATTGTCTCTACCAGTACTGCTGTTGCTGAGGACGCGGTGATGCGTGTGCGAGCCGCCGCTTCCCACGGGGTTAATTGAATTTGAAGACGACCTCGGGCCGCGCACTTTTACACGCGTACGACAATATATGTATACGAAACGCATTGTAATAGTAATAATAGTGTATGTGTGATGCACGCGATCGAATCGGAAAGCGACCGGAGACAGAGAGAAAGAGGGAGAAACAATAGGGGCCAACAGTGTCTCCGAGACGAGGACTCTAAACGCGGCAATTATATTAATAATAATTATTATTGTTGTTGTTATTATTCTTATTATTATTACCATTTACTAGTATGCGCGCGCGAGTATAAGAGAAATCACAACACAATATTTATATTGTAATAAACTAGCAGAATTATCCGACCTCGCCCGGGAGATCTTTAACTGATTCGGTGTAAAAAAAACGTAAGTTGGAAATATCACTGGCAAATTAATTTAAAATGATCAATACGATTTTCTAATTATTTTTATTGTTATTTCTTGAGGATATGCAATAATCTAATCTCTATGAACAATGCATTTGATAATCTAAAATATTTCGTCCGACAACCCAATCTCGCACCTATATTTTTCTTTTTT
>NW_020272775.1:0-5167 GCF_003268045.1 Sipha flava
AAAAAGTACGTGATTATAATTGTTTGCAGAGGACTAATCCATAGATAGTTCAGATATAATACTATTACATCGAATCGACTGACATCATTTGATAGCAAATTTACTACTTGACCCGCAGTGGTTTCACAAAGAGCCGTGTTGCTTAATCGTAAAGCCTGGAGTAAAAAATAAATATTGATTTCAATTAAGACATTAAACTTAATATTTTTATTAATTATTTACTGATTATTTATATTACATGTCCTGTTCATAACCAAATAATCAAAATACAAGTGTTTGATGGAAACATAACATTTTATTACACAAATATATAATAAAACATATTTTTAAATATAATTTTTGTAATTATAATAACTGAAGACATCAAGGGTGTTTATTAGCATATGCATCAACTCATGGGTGTAGCAAGGATGGGTCCCCTCTGTGTACTTTCCCACCCCTGCGCCTCAAACTCAATAATATTTGTTTATACCAAACGTGTATGTTTTACATTAAAATCAAAAATTAAATAAGATATAAGTCTAAAAAATAGTTTAGTGGGTTCGAGAGTTATCTACACGTGTAATCGTTTTGACGTTCTATGTGTTATCTTATGGTCTATCTGTAGATTATTTAAATTATGAGTTTAACACTAATCGCTTTATGTTTCTCCCCCCCCCCCCTGATTTAAATCTTAGCTACACCTATGCATCAACTACTTCTTCAGGTTTTATAATTATTTCAGGGTGTATATTAAACAATGCTTATCCGTTTAATCGATGGTATCATATTATCATGATATATTGATATTCCAGTATTACACCGTGTGTCCGTAAGTAAAAAATAAGAGGGCCTACAATAATAAATAAGGTATAAAATACAGTGAATGAGAGGAAGGGCACGGGCCCCATGGGCCACCCCTTAAATACGTCCCTGATTATAATCATTATTATCAATAGGTACCTAGGTATTTAATGTTTACTGTAGTAATGTATTTTAACATTAAGCAGTATTTATATAATATATAAATATAATAATATTATATTATAATGTATAATGAAAGTTAATCACTAAAATAATACATAGAAAAAAAAAAATTAAAATTGCTCTGTACGTATCAGGATAAATACAGAATACATAAAAAATTATTTTAAGTTAACAATATTGTTTTCCATATAATATTAATTTCATGATTTTCATTATTTTATAAGTAGTTACGACTTAACGGATTCCGAGAGTGAAGTTATGACTATTCTGCGTATGAGTAACATGTGTATACTAAATTCAAATAACTACTATATTTGGAAACTCCATGGAAAAATATGAAATTAAGTTTAAAAATACAATGAATATTTTTCAGACATGAAAATACAAACAAAATTAAATACCATGAAATAATAATTACTTATTATTAATATACGAATTATGATTATGAATACAAAAACTATACGTATAAAAGAAAGTCAGGTTATTTACAGAATTTATAATTCAAGAACGACTAGACCGATTTTGATGATCTCTAATTTGTTGGATTCGTCTCTGTACAATAATAAAAATAATTCTAATCTTGATAAAATACAGACAATTATCTTGATAAGTCCCAACACTGCTAACAACCCATCACTGTAAAAATAAACTTTGTTCAAGACACAAACACAATGCCTCGGATTAGTGGATTACAGGACCCTATACTGGAAAATTGGAAATCGGCTCTACGTTTTGGTACTTGGAATATACGGACTTTATTTAAATCTAGCACATTTAGAACATTGGTAGATAAGGTGGAGAAGTATAGAATTGGAATTGATGTACTACAAGAATTAAGATGGAGTGACACTGGATCAATGCAATTAAAAAATACTACACTCTTCTATGGAGCATATGATAATAGATATCTAGGAGGGAGCAGTTTCGCTGTAAAAAAAGTATACCTCAACTCGGTAAAAGATTTTAAAGTAATAAGTCCTAGAATGACTGTGCTGACTATAGCAGCCAGATGGTTCAATATAGCATTTGTAAATGTACATGCTCTAACGGAGGAAAAGGAGGAAGTAGAGAAAGGTGAATTTTACTCATTACTTAATAATGTCTTGAATGACATACTAGCAAATTGCATTCAAATTATTCTAGAAGATTTCAATACGAAAATTGGGAAAGAAAATTACTTAAGACCTATAATAGGTATTCATAGCTTACATGAAGATCGAATAACAATGGATGTAGAATAGTAGCTCTTGCCACTGAAAGAGACATTAGAATAAAAAAACACTATGTTTAAACACAAAAATATTCATAAAGGTATATGGAGGTCCCCTAACGGACTATATATCAATCAAATAGATCATGTGATGGTAAAGTTTACCAGGTAAACTCAAGATTTACAAAACACAGTGATAAACGTTGAAAGTGCACGAGGAGCTAAATGTGATATAGACCATATATTAGTGGTGGGTAAATTGAAAGTTACACTCAATAAGACACGTAGTTTAAAGAAAATAGGAACTAAAGGGCGTTTTGATGTTCAAAAACTCGATGAGCCCACTATTCGTGATGTATACCTATCACGAATAGATAGAAAAAAATAAGACCCCAACCAGTAGGGTGGGAAAATAAAGGAATCGAGGAAAGATAGAAAAATCTGAAAAGTATAATTCAAGATGCAGCCGAAGAGACGATAGGTAGAGAACGCCGAGTAAATAAACCGTGGTTCAATAAAATCTGCGAAGAAGATATACAAAGGAGAAAGATCGCAAAGAATAATTGGCTAAACGATACGGATAATAAGGAAACATTGACATAGTACAAGACTAGACAAAGGGAAGCAAGTAATATACTTAGATGCGAGAAAAAAAAAACACGTACAAAATATAATAAGAGAAGCAGATCATGACTATGCAAATCACAAAACTCGTAACTTATACAAGAAGATAAACGATATGAGGGAAAATTACAAGCCAGCCGAGAAATTTCTAAGAAATAAAGCGGTACATTAATTACGACTGATGATGAAATATCAAATAAGTGGGTTTGATACTTTAGCGAGCTCTTAAACTGTACAGAACCTGAAAATCCATTCCCATTTGATGATTCACCGAGAAACATAACAAATTCCTCAGCCCCAACAAAAGAAGAGATTTTAATGCAAATAAGGTATTTAAAGAACCACAAAGCCCCTGGAGAAGATGGGATTATCGGGGAACTGTTAAAGAACATAGGAAATGAACTAACTGAGTACATATATTTGTTGATGAAGGAAATTTGGGAAAAGGAGGAGATTCCGGAAGATTAGAAAACAGCAATTATTTATCCAATTTACAAGAACGGGGATAAACAATTGTGCAATAATTACAGGAGTATAGCTCTATTTAATGTCACGTATAAAATATTGACAAACTGCATTTTAGACAGAGTGAGACTATGGGCAGAGGAATTACTGGGAGACTACCAGGCAGGCTTTAGGAAAAATAAATCAACGATTGACCAAATATTAATATTAAGACTAATATTACAAAAGATGAAAGAATTTAATAAAGAAGTTCACATGATATTTATTGATTTTAAAAATGTATATAATTGCATTCATCGTGAATCTTAAATGGCTATACTAGAGCAATATGGTCTTTCACTAAAATTAGTCAATCTCATAAAGTCAAGCGCCATAAATACGGAAATAAAAGTACAGGTACGAAACTCTTTATCGACAGCAGCCCAAGTAAGAACAAGATGAAGACAAGGAGATGGATTATCGCCCATTTTAGGTTGAGGTGGGAAGACCCGGTGCCAAAATATGTAGAGCGGGTTGAACAGGATGGTGATTGGTGAGTCCTAGCAGAGGTTAGAGAGAGATGGCATGACATATGTTTGTTAGTTTGGTCTTAAAGGCCGTCAACTACGAAGAAGAAGAAGAAGAAGTTTTGATTTATGTTCGTTGTGTATAAACTAAATTAATTTAACAAGTTGACAAAAGAAATAAATTGAGTAAAATATATGTGGTTAAAAGTGTGGATAAAATTTCCATATTTGGATTTCTTTCTATACTATATATCTAGTATATCAATATATCAATATATCTATCTACCTTCTTGAATATGACTGAACAGCAAGCAATTCGCATCTTCATCCCAAAATTTAATACTTCTATTTGTATGGCGTGATACATAACCAGTGAAATTAGCATGTTTAACACTAAACCGGATGCACACATGTAGGCATGAGTTAAATCTGTGCTGTTGGACTTATCAGGGTTGAAATATGCTAACAGTCCTCCAATGAGTAATGGCTGCATTAATCTAAATAATCATACACACACACACACTTATATAAATGAACTGTTTACAGGTACTGCGGTAAATATGATTATTAGAAAATTCAAATTATAAATATAAAATTACAAATATACTTAACAGTGAAAAATAACTTAAAGTTTAAATTTCCATCTCATTGCATTACTTATCATTCGGAATTATTATTTTATAATTTTAAAAGTCAAAAAGACTTGTAAGTGACAAGTTGTTTGAACAATTAAGCTGGTTAGATTGAATTAAGCTGTGACCCAATTGTCACATCACATAATCTGCAAAATCATCTTTCCCTTATGGAGATTTAATATAATAATTGGAGGATTAAGGTCAATCAAACTAAATCAAATCACACAACCTTTATTCTTCAGCTCGGACATTGTCCAGCCGTTACTATCTTTGATACTCAAATTCCATCTACTCAGACTGTAAAATACCTCGGCTTAACCCTAGATCCCTAACTCACCTGGGCTCATACGCGTGAAAAAAGACTTCAGGTAAACCGACTTCATATGCTCAAAAATTTACTAATGAATAACAAACACACAAACCTAAATATGAAACTACTAATGTATAAATATCTCATCAAACCCATTTGGACTTATGGTCTCCAACTCTGGGGAAATGCTAAAAAATCGAATATAAACCGACTTCAGGTTTTTAAAAACATTGCATTAAGAAAACTAATGAACTCCCTCTTATATGTTTCAAATTATACCCTCCACACTTATTTGAAAATTAAATCTGTCTATAGAAGCAATAATTTACTATAGCAGATTTTACAATCGTCTAGCCTCTCATTTCAATCCGTTTATTAAAGCTATCTCAACAAATACTATTCCTAGAAATCCTTCAAGACGTTTAAAGCACAAATAGTGTAGAGATCATAC